>NC_142317.1:28820714-29121785 GCF_054855325.1 Carica papaya
ATTTATTATGCTTTGAATTACTGTGAACTCGATGTTGTGTTACCTTGTTTGGTGTTCATTACCGATTTACGTGTTTGTGTTTGATTGGATATTGAGATTAAGAAAAATGATAAAAAGGTATGTAAATTGATAATGGATAATGTCGACAGCCTCACTAGATATCCTGGGAGATGGTGGACGGACCGGGTCCATAAGGAACCCTACCGGGAATGTGGTCTCTCATATCGGACGGGGTATAGAGACTTTATGTGTTTTGGCGCCCATATCGGAGGGGGTATGGGGATAACCCGTTTCACCCTCATAACGGACGGGGTATTAAGGTTTATGATTTTGGCGCCCATACCGGACGGAGTATAGGGACGGCCCTGGAATTAAGTTATTAATGTGAATGGTTCACGTGTAGCGAGGACCCCCTATGGATCCCCATAGATACTAGTAGGCTGATAAAAAAAGGGGTAATTTTTTCTTGATGATTGAAATATAAAAGCATGATATGTGTTATGTTGCATAGTATGCGTGATCTTATGATATTTATGATGTAATTGTTTTCATAAATTGTTTTCATGAATCTCACCAAGGTAGGTGGACTATAAAGGGTTTTATTATTGATAAATGAGTTTGTTATAAATTATGCTCCATTGGTCGTTTTCGTTTTCTACCAACCTTTACTTCTGAGACAGTGAGATAGTGTGATGTCTTTACTGGGCTAGTGTAGCTCATTCCTTACTTAACCATTTCAGATCAAGAGGATTTGGTTCCCGAGCCCGTTTTGCAGGAAGACAGCGAGTAGAAGCAAAAGAATTATTTAGTTTTCCTTACAGTATTCTTTCATAGTATTTCCTTTAAGTTAGTTTATTCTTTCATACTTTAATTTGTTTTGGTTATTGTGTAAGGGATGTTAATCATAATCTGTTTTATTTCGCTTTCGCACTTAGAATAAATATATATACATTTCTTTTTGATTTCCAGGGCCATTACAGAATATGACCATAAGAGCACTTAACATGGCAACAATCCTTATCGCTTGAATAACTTTCGTCAATTTTTAATATGATATCTGCGTATAGATAGTCAATAAAATTTTAGAATCAATAAAATAATACAATAATATTGTAATTATAACTCAATAACATGTTTAAACATACACAAATAAAAACTAAGCACAAATTCCTTAAAAAAAATAATTGTACTCTATACTCAATTTAATGAGTGAGACTCACATGAGTTGATGATAATAAAAGCAACCAACAATACTCCACTCAGAGAAGTCTTCCGCATATCTAAATGTTTTAAACGAATAAAAACTATTCAATTTGTATTATTGTGATGTCTGAGTTAAACTGTAACGGCCCCGAAAATTTAAATGAAGATGTATGTATAAAAAATCTTAAATGCGGAAGCGAAATAAAAACTTTGATTAACATCCCTTACACAATAACCAAAAAACGTATTCCACATATGAAAGAATAAGCTGATTAAAAGAAATAGTCGAAATAAAAACTATAAATAGAACTATAAAGTCTCTAGACGTCTAACTCGTCGTCTTCCTGTGGACCGGGCTCGGGAACCACGTCTTCTTGATCTGAAATGGTTAAGTATAGAATGAGCTACACTAGCCCAGTAAAGACATCAAACTATCTCACTGCCACAGAAGTAAAGGTTGGTAGAAAACAAAAACAACCAATGGAGCATAATTTATAGCAAACTCATTTATTAATAATAAAAACCTTTACTGTCCACTTACCTCGGTGAGATTTATGAAAATAACATATGAAGACAATAGCATTATAACCATCATAAAATCATATACACTTAGTAACATAGCACATGTCATACATTTGCACTTCAATAATCAGGCAACAAATTTCCTCTTTTACCAGCCTATTAGTATCCATGGAGATCCATAGGGGGTCCCCGCTACACGTGAACCATTAACATTAATAAGCTGATTCCACGGCCGTCCCCATACCCCGTCCGGTATGGGCGCCAAAACCATAAACCTCAATACCCCATCCGGTATGAGGGTGAAACGGGCCGTCCCCATACTCCGTCCGGTATGGGCGCCAAAATACATAAGGTCTTCATACCCCGTCCGATGTGAGAGACCACGTTCCCGGTAGGGTTCCCTATGGATCCGGTCCGTCCACCATCTCCCAGGATATCTAGTCAGGCTGTCCACATTATCAATTTATCAATTAACATAACCTTTTTCCCATTTTCCTTGGTCTCAATTTTCCAATCATACACAAACACATAAACCAATAATAACACCAAACAAAATAACACAACATCGGGTTCACCATAATTCAAACCATAATAAAAGAAACCATGATTCATGCATACGAAACCATAAAATAAATACATCAAATACCATACTGCATTTAATACTAAAAAATAGATCAAACAACAACAGACCAACAATATATCAGATTCGGGTTCCATTGGCAACCTTAATCAATTATACCTATATATAAAGTCATAAAATACCGTTTTATCATTTATTAGGCTTTAATCTCGTGATAGGAAATAAGGTGAGAGATCCTTACTTGTTTCGGGGTCTAAAATCATCTCTACAGTGCGCCTACGGGCTGTCCCTAAATTTCCTGAATTTTTCTCGAGAAACTAAAACACACTACCGGTACCGGTGGCGGAGCTCTCGGGTGCGGCGGCTTCTCCGGCACGAGTCGCGGTTTGATATTTTACTCCGGTCAACTTCGTTTGGCAGTCGAAAAACCCTCTGGTGCGGTGGCAGGTGGCGGCGGCCGGCTCCTTCGGTGACTGATTCTTCTTCTCCGGCAAGGCACTAGCGGCTAAGGTTTGGGGTCGGGTGTGGGTGAGGTTATTTATAACCTTTCCCTTTTAATCTCAGCCGTCCATCACGATTTAATCTAGACTGTCCGATCGCGATTAAAATGAGAATAAATATGGACCGTCCATCACGATGCAATCTGGGCTGTCCGTGCGTGATTCAATCTGGGCCATCCGCACGCGTGAGATCTGGGCCGTCCGTGCACGTCCATCGCGTGCACGCGGATCGCTCACGTGGCTCCGTTCATGTGGTCTCTCGCGTCAACTTCCTTGCCACGCAGCGTGTTTCGGTTGGCCGAGGCCGCTGACTGGGCTGCTAAGGTGGCTACTGACGTGGCACAACTTTCCTAAATTACGTTTTGACCCCTGGTTTCTGATTTTCTTTTCAAAAATACCCCCATACTCCAAATTTTCATCCATTTTTCCTAAAATCAATTTCAATTAAATCCCAAAAAATAATTTTACCCTATTTTATCATTATTTTTATTTTTATTTTTATTTTTATTTTTATTAAATTAAATTAAAACCTTATAAATTAAATATTAAAAAAATTAAACTAAAATTCTAATATAAATTAAAAAATAAAAATAATAAAATTTGGGTGTTACAACTCTCCCCCCCTTAAAGAAACTTGGTCCCCCAAATTTTTCTCTTACTCTTTGTCGAACAAATAGGGATACTGGGCTCTAAAATCTTATTCTAGCTCTCAGGTAGCCTCCCTTGGCATGTGGTTCTGCCACACGACCTTTACAAATGATATTTTCCAGTTGCGGAGTATCCTGCTCTTTCGGTCCGTGATACCGACTGGCACTTCTTCATAAGATAAGTCCTCTTGGAGTGGAAGCGGGTCATGAGCCAAGACATGAGAGGGGTCTGGGTTGTAGTTACGTAGCATGGATACATGGAACACATTGTGGACCTTGGAGAGCTCTGGAGGCAGTGCTAGTCTGTAGGCAGCAGTACCAATCATGTCTAAGATTTCAAAAGGTCCAATAAATCAGGTGTTCAATTTTTTCCTCCTGCCGAACCTACTAATTCCCTTGAAATGAGTGACCTTAAGGAACACCCAGTCGCCTTTCTCAAACGCTAGATCTCTCCTTCGGATGTCTGCATAACTCCTTTGTTTGCTCTAAGTCGTCTAAATGTTCTTTTTTATTTTAACTATTTTAGACATGATCTCCTCTACCAACTCCGGGCCAAACAATCTTCTATCACCCACTTCTTCCCAACAAATCGGTGATCTGCATGGGCGCCCATATAACGCCTCATATGGAGCCATGCCGATGCTTGCTTGGTAGCTGTTATTGTAAGCAAACTCTATCAGGGGTAGATGGTCGTCCTAATGGCCCCCGGAGTCAAGGACACATGCTCAGAGCATATCTTCAAGTGTACGAATTGTTCTTTCTAATTGTCCATCAGTCTGAGGATGGAAGGCAGTACTGAGAGACAACTTTGTTCCCATGACTTGCTGAAAGCTACTCCAAAACTGAGAAGTGAACCTGGGGTCTCTATCGGATACCACTGTTACTGGAACTCCATGCAATCTGACTATTTCTTGAATGTACATTCTTGCCAACTTGTCCAAGGGATCGGTCATCCTGATGGCTAAGAAATGGAAAGACTTGATAAGTCGGTCGACAATTACCCATATGGCATCATGTCCTGAATGTGCCTTGGGTAGCCCCGATACGAAGTCCATGGTGATATGTTCCCACTTCCACTCCAGGATCGATAAAGGCTGAAGTAGCCCACCTGGGCGCTGATGCTCTGCCTTGACCTGTTGACATACCAAGCATTTAGATACAAAGTCGGCTATGTCCCTCTTCATCCCATTCCACCAAAATTGGAGTCGCATGCTTTGGTACATTTTGGTGCTTTCTGGATGCATGGCAAACTTCGAGCTATGGGACTCTGTCATGATGTCTCTTTTTAACTCACTGTCATCTGGGACACACACCCTGTCTTGAAAATGGAGTAATCCATCGACAGAGATTCAGAATTCTGAGCTCACTCCCTGTTCTGTATCCTTCTTGCGGGCTACTAGCGCGGGATCGACTGACTAGGCTTCCCTTATTCTCTGGATTAACTCGAGCTGGACTGTCAGGTAGCCCAAATATGTGACTCTCCTCAAGTCCTGAAGTCGAACCTGTTGTGTGGCACTAATTTGCCTGTATTCTGAAACCATCAAATAGGCTAAGATACCTGCACTTTTCCTGCTGAGAGCATCTGCTACCACGTTGCTCTTACCCGGATGATACAAGATATCACAATCATAGTCTTTAAGGAGTTCTATCCACCTTTTCTGACCCATGTTGAGATTCTTTTGAGTGAATATGTGCTTCAGACTCTTATGATCGGTATAGATCTGGAAGGTCTCTCCGTATAAATAATGGCGCCAGGTTTTCAAGGCGTGTATGATTGTGGTAAGTTCCAAGTCATGGGTGGGGTAATTCTTCTCATGATTCTTTAACTGCCTGGACCCATAGGCTATGACCTTCCAATGCTGCATCAGGACACAACCCAGGCTTAGATAGGAGGCATCACTATAAACTGTATATCCCCCCGATTCACTCGGTAAAGCCAGTACGGGTGCAGTAGTCAGCCGCTTCTTTAATTCTGAAAAACTTCTTTTGCAGTCCTCATTCCACTCAAATTTGGCATTCTTTTTCGTGAGTCGGGTTAGAGGAGCTGCTAGGCTGGAGAATCCTTCAACAAATCTACGGTAATAACTTGTCATCCCCAGGAAACTCCGAATTTCCTTAACTGATGTCAACTTCTCCCAGCCAAGTACCACTTCAACCTTTTCAGGATTCACTGATACTCCTTCCTTCGATATGATGTGCCCTAGGAAGGCGGTCTGCTCAAGCCAGAATCCACACTTACTCAACTTTGCATATAACTTCTTGTTTCTAAGGACCTGCAAAACTTGGGCAAGATGGTGAGCATGTTCTTCTCTGCTTTTTGAGTAGGCTAAGATGTCATCGATGAACACGATAACAAATTGATCAAAGAACTCTCTGAAGACTCTATTCATCAAATCTATAAAGATTACCGGGGCGTTGGTTAGCCCAAATGGCATGACCAAGAACTCATAGTGTCCGTACCTGGTTCGAAAGGCCGTCTTAGGGATGTCTTCTGTTCTTATCTTCACCTGATGGTAACCTGATCGCAGGTCTATTTTAAAGAAGACTTGTGCACCCTGCAGCTGATCGAAGAGGTCATCAATTCTGAGAAGGGGATATTTGTTCTTGACTGTAACCTTGTTCAATCCTCTGTAATCAATACACAGTCTCAACGTCCCATCTCCCTTCCTTGCAAAAGTGACTCCGGCACCCCAAGGGGACACATTGTGTCTAATAAAACCACTGTCTTGCATTTTAGTGATCTGTTTCCTCAGCTCTTCCATCTCAATATGGCTCATGTGGTAAGGAGCAACCGAAATAGGCTAGGTGCCTGGCTGTAAGTCTATAGTGAACTCGACTTCCCTATCCACTAGCAGTCCGGGTAGTTCATCCGGAAACACATCTGAAAAGTCTCGGACTACCGGAATCTCTTAAATACAAATTTCCTTCTTGGGCTTGCCTAGTTAGAGAAAATAGCAAGATTAAGGTACTAAAAAATTAGGGAAATTTGCCATCAAGGAATAAGTACTGAATGATTTTATTAATTTGTAAATGGCTCCTCATTGGAAGGATTAAATACAACCTTCTTGTTAAAGCAATCTATGGTGGCGTGATATGCCGCTAGCCAATCCATTCCTAAGATTACATCAAAATCCCCCGTGTCTAAACCTATCAGGTCTTAACTCAGTTTTCTATTTGCTATCTCCACGGCACAAGCCCTATAGATAACTTCCCCTAATAGTGTTTCACCCCCAACAATAGACATATATAACAATGAATCAAGTTTATCAGGTGATACATTAAGTTTGGAAGCAAAAACATGTGAAACAAATGAATACGATGCATCAATGTCAAATAAAACATGAGCAATATAGTCACAGATAGTGTACATACCTTGTACCACGTCCGGGTCGGCATCGGCATCCTGCTGGGTAAGGTTGTAAACCCTGTCCTGAAAAGGAGGTCTTCCTTGGTTCTGGTCCCTCGGGCACTCTCTCGCATAGTGCTAGGCACTGCCACATATGTGACAGGTGTTGTTGAGGCGGTAGCATAGTCGGTCCCCGTGATCCCTGCCACAGTGCTGGCAGATCTTTCCACGTGCTGCCCCTAGAGCCTGAGGAGGGGCCTGGATCACTGGTCTAGGCCTCTTATTTGGTTGGACCAGCGTAGTGGGTGCTGGTCTGCGGGGTGGAGCTGAGGGTCGGTGACTCCCTGCTGACTGAGGACAGATGTTGAAACTCCTCTCCACAATCTGTGCCTTTGCTAGAACGGCTGAGTATGTCTTGAGCTCCAGTATCAATAAGTGTTGCTTGATTTCTGGGCGGAGGCCCCATTGGAATCTCCTGGCCTTCCTGCCCTCATCCATCAATGTCTCCGGGGAGTATCGGCCCAGCTCTAGGAACTTACTAGCATATTCCGATACCGTCATGTTTCCTTGGACCAACTGAACAAACTCCATCTCTTTCAGGTATCGGATGTGCTCAGGGAGATACTCCGCATGGAAGGCCACTAAGAACTGCTCTCAGGTGGCTGGTATAGGCAAGGTGGCCTGTTTGAGCTCCCACCAATGACCTGCTTCCCCTACCAGCATGTAGGAAGCAAGGGCAGCTCTCTGCTCAGGAACCACTCCCAAGGTCTTGAAAGCTCTCTCAGTCTCCGCCAACTAGTACTGGGCATCTTCAAAAGAGGACCCCCCTGCAAAAGTGGAAGGGTTCAGTCTCCTGTACCTCTCTATGTAGCCCGGGTCGATCAAGGAAGGAGCTGGGTCCTGTGGAAGAGGGACTGGGCCTAGCTGGGGATAGACTGGGGGGCCTTGTGGTGGAACCTGCTAATATGATGGGGGCACCTGATTGTACTGTGGCGGTGTCGGGCAGTATGGTGGCTGGGGCACTAGTTCATACTGCGGCGGTGGTGCCGGGTGGTACTGTGGTGGAGCAGGCTCGTGCCGGAGTGGCTCGGGATCTGCTTGCTATAACGGTGGCTCAACCCGTGGTAGTGGGGGAGGTTCGGGTAACTCCCTTCTCTCCTCTCGACCTTGCTGGGCGGCCATGATCCTCTCCAGCATCTCAAATATTCTGTCCACATCTTCCCGAAACGAATCATCTCCGGCTGCTCGGTTTAGTGGGAGACTTCCTCTCCTCATTTCTTTGCACCTGCATTTCACACGGAAGAGTTGAGTAACAATTTATCGGTGGATATTTCTCTAAGTATTATTGTGTAAGGGATGAGTCCGAGGAACGCGGCTCTGATACCAACTGTAACAGCCCCGAAAATTTAAATGAAGATGTATGTATAAAAAATCTTAAATGCAGAAGCAAAATAAAAATTTTGATTAACATCCCTTACACAATAACTAAAAAACGTATTCCACATATGAAAGAATAAGCTGATTAAAAGAAATACTCGAAATAAAAACTATAAATAGAACTATAAAGTCTCTAGACGTCTAACTTGCCGTCTTCCTGTGGAACGGGCTCGGGAACCACGTCTTCCTAATCTGAAATGGTTAAGTAAGGAATGAGCTACACTAGCCCAGTAAAGACATCACACTATCTCACTGCCATAGAAGTAAAGTTTGGTAGAAAATAAAAACAACCAATGGAGCATAATTTATAGCAAACTCATTTATTAATAATAAAAACCTTTACTATCCATTTACCTCTGTGAGATTTGTGAAAATAACATATGAAGACAATAGCATTATAACCATCATAAAATCATATACACTTACTAACATAGCACATGTCATACATTTGCACTTCAATAATCAGGCAACAAATTTTCTCTTTTACCAGCCTACTAGTATCCATAGGGGGTCCCCGCTACACGTGAACCATTAACATTAATAAGCTAATTCCAGGGTCGTCCCATACCTCGTCCGGTATGGGCACCAAAACCATAAGCCTCAATACCCCATCCAGTATGAGGGTGAAACGGGCCGTCCCCATACCCCGTCTGGTATGGGCGCCAAAATACATAAGGTCTCCATACCCCGTCCGATATGAGAGACCACGTTCCCGGTAGGGTTCCCTATGGATCCGGTCCGTCCACCATCTCCCAGGATATCTAGTCAGGCTATCCACATTATCCATTTATCAATTTACATAACCTTTTTTCCATTTTCCTTGGTCTCAATTTTCTAATCATACACAAACACGTAAACTAATAATAACACCAAACAAAACAACACAACATCGGGTTCACCATAATTCAAACCATAATAAAAGAAACCATGCTTCATGCATACGAAACCATAAAATAAATACATCAAATACCATACTGCATTTAATACTGAAAAATAGATCAAACAACAATTGACCAACAATATATCAGATTTGGGCTCCATTGGCAACCTTAATCAATTATACCTATATATAAAGTCATAAAATACCGTTTTATCATTTATTAGGCTTTAATGCCGTGATAGGAAATAGGGTGAGAGATCCTTACTTGTTTCGGGGTCTGAAATCGGCTCTACAGTGCGCCTACTGACTATTCTTAAATTCTCTGAATTTTTCTTAGGAAACTGAAACACACTACCGGTATCAGCGACGGAGCTCTCGGGTGCGGCGGCTTCTTCGGCGCGAGTCGCAGTTTGATATTTTGCTCCGGTCAACCTCGTTTGGCAGTCGAAAAACCCTCCGGTGCGGTGGCAGGTGGTGGCGGCCGGTTCCTCCGGCGATTGGTTCTTTTTCTCCGGCGAGGCAATTAAAAGTTGCATAAAACCAAAACTTTGTATGATATCGAAGCTTTAATTAAATGAACAGTATCTTTTTGTACTTACACTAAAACCCAAGTAATTGACACGATGCTGAATGTGACCTCCCCGTGAAAGATTAATTAAATTATTCTAACACATATTGAGAGATTATTTAGTAAATAATAAATTATTCAAGTTGATGGCTTTAAGAGAATTAAAAAAAGCTTTCAAATATTTAAAATAGATCCTTTTTGTGTCCTATGTAGTACAGTTTTATATGATGTTTGAATCATATTAGCAGATACAATGATTAGTACAACGTTTTATTTGAAAGAAATTAAGTTGAATTGTTAGTATTTGTTTTTGTTACTTGGAATATGCGGATGACTGAGAATTTTGATTCAAATAATTAAAATATATTAGTTGAATTGAAAAATTATTTTATTTGAGAAGCTTATATTCTTTTAATTTTGAGTAAAATTTCAATCTAAGGACTTATTAGCTATTAAATTTTTAATGGTGTATTTTGGTTAAATTTAAGCTTTGTTTTAGGTTTATGGAATTTTTTATTAAATATGTACATTGTAATTTGTCCAACTCTAAATTAGGGGTGTCAAAAATTAGTGGTTCCTGAGCATGTGTCAAGTCATTGAATATGAAGATTGTGACACCATAAATACCACGTTAGAAAAATATGTAATTGTTTCATATAAAAACTTAAGTCATACATTACCAATAACTTGATATTAATTTTTTTAGGGCTAGTGTATTATGGATCCGAAAGTTTGTGGGGCTATCTTGGATCCAGAGCACTACAAGCACATTATCATGAGTGGGTCCAAAGTTAAAATAAGTTCCCATATAAACTAAGTCATATGAATTATATTATGTCAGAAAAAGTCTTGATTGTTACTTTAATAAAGGGTGGATATGGAGGACTTATTGTTAACATTTTCTCACATCATAGTTCACCATGCAATACATGGAAGGCTTTGATGGGATTAATCCTTTTTTCATAATAATAAATTTTCATATTGACATATAAGTCAAAATTAGATTTAAATGAAAATATAATCTTATTAGGATAACTTTTTATTCGCATCAAATACCATAGAGATTAATGTGATGTATACATTTAAAACCTTAATTTCCCTGTCCATTGCAAAGTGCACCTTCGGTATATGCTAAAGGTTCATATCCATTAATAGAAGCTCCACCATTACTGCATTGACATTTATGATCAACACAATGAAAGATACCATGCTAGCACCTAAGATCTCTACAATCCTTATCGCTTGAACATACTCCCTCAGTCCTTAATATAACAATTGTATGCAAAGAGTCAGTGGTATTTGCAAGTCAATGAAACAATATATAATCTTATAAACATAACTCATTTTTGTGTTCTTACATCTACAACTGAAAGCTAAGCATGAATTATCGAGAAAACAAATAACCAATCTCCATTTTACTTAATTTAAAGATTGATACTCACATGAAGAAATGATTAGCAAAGCCACCAAGAACGTCGCCTTCAAAGAAGTCTTGCCCATATCTAATTATTTCGAAAATCAATAAAAACTATTTGACCTATGTTATTGTTATGTTTGAATTAAGCTCAAAATGGATTTATTTATAGACCTAGAATTTTATTCTTAGAAGCTGTAACATAAGAATATTTAATCTAACTAAATAATAAACTTAATTTTGGATATGGGTTTTAGATTGGATTTCATTTTTTTTTCCTATGAGTGGTAATTAGAAGAAGAAATAAAGGATATGAATAAAATAAGATATACTTAGATATAGAAAAATATCTCCCGGAGTTTGACCCAAAATTGTATACTTAGAAAGTGTTATATAAAATTGAAACATAAATTTAATTTTGTATATGGGATTTTAGATTGGATTGCCTTTTTTATATATGAGTGGTAATTACAAGAAAAAATAAAGGATATGAGTTATACTTAGATATAGAAAAATATCTCCTGGATTTTGAACTAGAATTTTATATTTGGAAGATGTTATATAAAATGGAAACATAAATTTAATTTTGGATGTGGGATTTTAGATTGTATTGCATGTTTTTCCTATGAGTAGTAATTATAAGAAGAAATAAAGGATATGAATAAAATAAGATATACTTAAATATAGAAAAATATCTCCTGGATTTTGATCTAGAATTTTATACTTAAAAAGTGCTATATAAGAATGTTTAATCTAATTGAAACATAAATTTAATTTTGGATATGGGATTTTAGATTGGATTGCATTTTTTTCCTATGAGTGGCAATTATAAAAAAAATATGAAGGATATGAATAAAATCATGTATACTTAGATATAGAAAAATATCTCCTGGATTTTGACAACTATATTTTTTTAAGATAAGATAAAATTTTTAGTTATAGTATGTCAACGTTTGAGAAAATGTACATTTGAGTCATTCAAACCTTTTTTTGACAAAATAAATATCCATAAATTGGAAGTTTTTATTTTGATTTAAAAAAAATGAATTATTAGACAAAATCAAAGATTTAACTAAAGAGAAAATAATTAAAAAAAAAAAGAAATCTCTAACAAAATTTTAAATGAAAATAATTAAGAAAACATATTAAAAAAACAAGATAAATATATATTAAAAGAAGAACTAAAATAGAAGAAAAAACTAAAGATATTCTCTTATTCTATTCAACACAAATAAAATGAATTGTAATATTGAAATATATTGAAAGAAATTTTCTGACTAAACTCACCAGTTAATGTTCGTTTCACAAGCAAAACATATTTACATTAATGAATTAAGAAAAAATAATTTCATCTTCATTTTATGATAATCATCAATAAAGTTTCAAATAGGAGAGGGTTACTTGTTTTCTCACCCTTCACAAAAATTTAATCGTCTCAAACGATGGTTCGTGTATAGAAAGTGAAGCCGATCAGCTCACCCCAACTCTGTAAAGCTGCCAAAATCGATTTAACCGAAAGGATTGAAAAATCTTGCTTGACCTACCCTATACATATCATTTGGAGATTTCAAAATTATCTTTCCTAATAAAAATATTCTTATAGTTTTCATATAAATTATCACTTCATCCCTTTGAGAAATTATGATACGACTAGTTTTAAGAAAACAATCATTTCTTAAAAGACACAAGTCACTCTAATATCACGTAAACTCATTTTTTGAGCCCAAATAATTGGTTTGAAACAAAGCCCAATTTTTCGGTTGCTATAAGTCCACTACCCACTAAAATTTGTATAAAGCCCAAAACTTTATTTAACGTTAAGATCATCAACTTTATTAGCTCATTTGAAGAACCTAAGCCAAATTTCTTTTTTTTTTAATTTTTTATATCAGCCTTCATTGAATCTGGATATGGCTTGGCGGCCATAGAAGAGTCGGTTTCTAAATCAAACTTGATATTTTCTTTCTTTGTACAAATTTTTTACTCCAATTTATTTTGCTTTCTTTTAGTTTTGGGATAATTTTGAGTGTGGTAATTAATTGATTCTTCAAATTTTAATACCAGAGAATAAGTGTAGAGGTATTGAATTGTCGAACTATGTACTATAGAGACCAATGTTTGATTATTATCAAGTTTAAATCTTAAATCCCAAAACCTTGCTATAATGAAACTCATTATTTACCCTTTTTGTCTTTATACCTCTCTCATTGTTCACCTAGCAAGTCTTAGCATGAAATACGTAAGGTATAAGGAATTTATATTCAAGAGGATGATTGTTTTAATTTTTTTTTAATATGGAGATTGATTTCTAGTGAGAGAACTCTTGAAAAATATATAGTTTATTGGCTTTAGCGAAAGAAAGGTAGTTGTTGTGTCCATTCAATTAAATGAGAAAAATGTCATTCAATATATAGTGTTATCTCTTTTTCTTACAAATTGGATTTGTTGTGTTTTATTATTATATGAATAAAAGAAAAGTTAATTAATTGAAAGATGGTTACTTGGTTTATTGACTTTCTTCTTTCTATTTTAGGCCTTATATTATAGGGATATTTCTATTTTATTCTTATATTTTTATTCTGCTGTATTTTTTTACTATTCATTATATTGAAACTAAGATATTTCTAAACAAAAATCTCGTCTTGTTGAATTTCATGTAACGCTGTGCAGGTATTATTGATTTGGATTGAGTTTATGCACCTTTTAGGAATTATAGATGAAACCTTTATAATTTTTGTTCCTCGAGAATAACTTAGAGAGAAATAGAAATTCTTTTGATTATTTTGAGTAAAAAAGTTAACAGTACTTATTTATGTTAGTGTTTAAGTTGAGTAAAAAAGAGGTATCTTCTAGCTACAGCAGATGTACTTTCTTTGTTTTAAAATTGACCTACTTTCATCTTTACTAAGCTATGATTAGAGATAATTCATGCATTTCTTTTAATTTTATAGAATGATATTTCTAAAGAATGATTAGATGAGAAAGTATTAAACATTATTAGTCGGTTTATCAATGTAAAAATATCTGAAATTCAAGTGTATTGTCTATTTGACATATTTTTATTGAGGAAGTTGGTTTTTAGTGAATTAATCAGTTGGTTTTCGTTTGTTTTTAAAAGCATGGAGCTCAAAATTTTATGAAATTTGATAAGAAGATCCACTTTGTAGGACTCTTTAATTTATTCTACTTTTGCTTCTTAACTTATTGTAATCATTTATTTACTATTACATTAGTAAAATGATACAACTAACTTGACCTGAAAAATTTTGTTTCTTGTTATCTAATAATATTAATTTTTATTTTTTGAATTTGTTAAAATAATACGAAGAATTCTATTTATGAAGCTCAAGTTGTAGATTCTAAGAGTTTATAATTTTCATATAAACAAAATGGTGTTCTTAATTTTTGTAAAAGAAAATATACTTGATATTTTACTTATATTTGTGATTTATATATTTTAGTTTGTGGTAATCATCCAATCACCCTCTTCTTTAGGCATGAAAATCAATGTTCAATAAACATCTTCATCTCTTCTGTTTGAAGCAAAGCCACCTTTTTGCTTTCTCATATATGAAAACCCTAGATTTTTGCTATCCACTCAACTAATATATGTTACATCTTTATGAAAATATGACTTGAATTTTAATTATTAAATTTTATTAAGAAAACCAAAAAATAAAAAATAAAACTAAATGTTGGGTATGAATTGAAATAATAATAAATAAATTTTATATATAATTTGTTTAATTATTTATTCCATCAACATGCACATGCTAAAAATGACGACCATATATTTTTATAATAATAATAATGATTTTTTAAAAAAGAGAAAAGGAAATGCCGAAAAGTTCCCACTCCGATGCGTCGGTTGTCGGTAGTCGTTCCTCCGGTGAAACCGCGTAGGCAAATAATTATAGGCAGGCTTTTCCCAAAAGTCAAAGTTAAAAAATAATAATTTAATATTATTATTATTTTAATTATGAGATTAATTAAAAATTAAAACGTATTATAAAATTAATTAATTAACTAATTAGTTAATTAATTTATATAAGAATTTTTTTAACCGGACTAAAATAATCATGAGCTTTATTTAGCACCAAACTCGTTACGATTCCCACTTCTTCATCGTCTCTACTCCATCTTCTTCCTTTCTTTTTCTCAATTTGTTTAAACATAATTCTTCTTTATTTAGCCTTTTTTTCTTTCGGCTGTTGTTGTTAATTTCTTTATCTTGTTTATTGTAGGAATCCCATGATTGTAGAATTGGAGAATTCCATTTTTTTTCTTTCTTAAAAGTTTGATTCCATGTTCATTTCATCTCCCAAATTCGCAATTTCTTAATTGAAGTTTTAAGAACTGAGATTTGATTTCAGTGGTCGGAGTCAACTTCCACTGTTGTTAAATCACAGCAAGAAGGAAGTTTCTCCGTCTCTCTCTCGTCTCTCTCCATTTCTTTTTCAGTCTGTGGAAGTGGTAAGGAGGTTGGATCTGGTTAATAATCGACGCGAATCAGCAGATGTCTCCTTCCACGGCTACAATTTCAGCTAATCAGAATCATAATAGCAACAATTACATACAACACGAAGTCTCCAAGTTCGACACGCTTGCCGGTGTCGCCATCAAGTATGGTGTCGAGGTATATTTCTCCTTTTGTTTGCTTCTTGATTCTCTTTGAAATTCTGATTGTGCAAACTCAAATCCGGGTATAGTAGAAGAAAGCGTTTTCGGTGATCCAGATGTGGCAAATCTATTTTTGGAAGTTTCTCGGTGTGAACTCACTTCCAGAATGTTTGAGAAAATTTTAGTAACGGAATATGGAGGAAAGGAAAGGTATGGTTTGCAGAAAGAGATGAAAGGAAACATTTTTCCATTTTTGAATAACTGAAAAATTGAGAAATTAAAAGTGATGAAGTAATGTTGCATAACTAGAAATTGAAAGGAAATGAAAGTATTGTTTTCAGAATTTTGTTTGGTTTAGTTTTAAATTATTAGATATGAGAAAAATATTCACTAATACTCTTTTATTAATAATATAAAAATTAATAGAATGACAAGTAAGTGAAAGTGTGAAATATAAAATTCTTCATCTAAAATTTGTAATCCGCTTCGATTCTTTTTTAATAGAAAACTTGGAGTCTTAAGGAAAAATGGAATGTTCATAGTCTCTTCTTTTCTTCTCCTAATTACTTTTTTCATCTAAATGAGGCAAAAGAGGGGGGACAGCCCTTCCTTTCTTTTTCCCGTTCGTCTCTCAATCCAAACATGGTATGAACCAGATTTTTTTTTTGGTTCTTTAAATATGAACCTTACATTTTATTTAATATGATTTGTTCATGCTTGGATATACCCATTTTCTTTGAGTTTGTATTTTGTTGGTGGTCATGTAAGCTAACTTTTGGTTTTATGTTCATATTGTCAGTTTGTTTGGTTTGGAAGATGATGATACCGAGACTTTTCGGTCTTTTTTAATTCTCAATTCTCATGGACAATACTTTGTTATGTGTAGGTCGCGGACATCAAGAGATTGAATTGCTTGGCCACTGATCTTCAGATGTTTGCTTTGAAGACGTTGCAAATACCATTACCAGGCAGACATCCACCATCCCCTAGTTTGTCCAATGGTTCCAAGTCTTCTCCTCTCAGGTATTGTTATTTTGGAGGAAAGAGAATAATCAAAGTCCAAGTTACTTCTTTTTTGTGATTCACCAGCTTATCATTTTAAATGGAATTCTTTGCTTAATTAATTGATGTGCTTAGTGATTTGTTAATAATTCTGTACATGGGTGGCACCCCCTCGGTGCCTATACTTAATGAGAATACTATACTTGCTATTTCCAAAAAAAAAAATGCCTGATCATTTAAATGTCTTTCACATATTAAACTTGAGAATTTCAACACAGGTTGGATCTCTTCAGCTTTTTTCATGCTTATGCCCATTTTCAACCTTTTCATCATAACTCTTTTCTGGAAGATATTAGCTAGTACTAAGCCAGTTAAGCAAGATGTATATGGTAGCGCAGTTAACTGGGGACCAGTTTCAGCTAATCAATGCTATTTTCCCTTCACAATCTCCAAAAACGATTGATGTAGATGTTGGTGGGTGATGTACTCTCAGGGAACTCTTTCCTTCCATATAAATCTTAATGATCAAGAAGCCAATGATAATCTTTCTTTAATTTAACTTCTTGAGGCTGTCATTCTTTTCGTCTCCGATTGTGAGCTTTGTTTCTGGACTCATCTAATAACATTACCTGCACATGTATGTTTTCCTTTTTAACCATCCACCCCTCTATTTAGAGCTGTTTCTGTAAACTCTTTGTTTGGACTCCTGTTCTCAATAGGCTCGACATTAACAATCTTCTTCAAATCCGCATGCTAGGTTGTGCTTTGTGTCCAAGTGTATATCTTGTGTGTTCTCGTGATGTGACTTTCACAGCCATCTGTTTCCTATTGTGATGTGACATGGCAGTTTTGGACCTGGTTATCGGATACATAGTGTTTGTTGGGTTGCTCCTCTGTGCATGGATACCTTGTTACTCTCCTTTTCATGGGAGTGGAAAGACAAAAAAGCATAAATTGTTGGGAAAGGGAGTGTTGTTTGCTGAGTTGTGAGTGTTTTAGTTGGAGATAAATGCTAGGGTTTTTAAGTATCATCCTTCTCGTTCTTTGCTCCTTTGGGAAAAGATTACTTTTTAGCTTCTCTTTCAGCTAAGGCACAGGGGTTTTTCAAGCATTTGTCCTTATGTATTCTATATAGGGACTGGTTGCCTTCTTTGTTGAGTTTGTTATGTTTTTTAAACCTTCAAATTTTTTTCACTTCTCTTCTAGGATGTACTCAGTTTCCTTCTCTCTTTAATATATTTCTTTTTCCAGCTGAAAAAATGTGCCAAATAAGGGATCCTAAAGTACAATTAAACCCATCCTAGTGGAATTAGTTCAGGAGACACTGTCATGAACCAGCAACCAAATGCAATTGGCGGATTGGTGTATAAGGGAAGAAACTATAGCTGATTCAGAATCACTAATTGAAATTAGAATTTTTCTGTTTTTCTTCTTGTTGTGTATTCCAATGGTTATCCTAGAGTTTGGTTACTTTGTCAGTCTCTCAATGTATATATATAGAAAGTTGGTTACTTCCAGAGAAGCTTTATCTTTCTTTTGAAACCATCAGGATAATTCCTTGTGTAACTATCGAAGAGATCAATGGGCTCCTTCTTTGAGTTGGAAAACTGGAATTTCATTGAATAGCACCGTGTGTGCTGCCCAATTACGAAAGATATGCACAGAAGTGTAGATTCTAGAATTGCTTCAGGATGTCTATTTAAGTCACCTAACTTTTCTGAAAAATTGATAAAAACTGTAAGTTCTTGTAATCTAGTTCATTAAGTTTAATGAGAGAGAATGCACTAAGTTTAAATGGTAGGTAATATTTTTCTTGGAACTTTTCTTTTTATACATATATGATATTCTGATATTTGTGAGGAGGCAGGCATTGGAGCATCTCGCACTATTTTGTGCATATTCCCAAACTCATTAACACTTCCTTGCTTTTCTATGGGAAGAAAATTTTAATGCATAATAATTGGTGCCTCAACATTTCTATTGTTTGAATGTCTTCAATTATGCCCAATGCTTGTTGCCTTGTTGGTATTTTGGCTAATTGTATTCTCCATTTGCCAAATTGTTCCAACATCATTTTGCCTTTGTTTACTACAATATGATGCCAAATAGAAACTTGTATTTGAGAAAGTAAGTATTTTTCTTAGCGAATTTCCCATCCTAATTCAAGCATGATGTTTAGTTGCTGTCTGGATATTACATTAGAGTTTTTTCTATTTAACATTTATGGTCAAATTCTTAAAACATACTGACTCAGATTTTTATATTGTTGAAGAGTTCACTACACATCATTTTCTTTAAAATTGAGTATTGATAGTATCACGATTTAGTTCCCACTATCTATTGTTTTATTGTTCTGCACAAAAACTTGGCAGCCAAATAATTTTTCATATCTAATATTGGAGTCAAATTATTCCGCATCAAATTTGATATTAAGTTTATGAGCACTTATTACACCTGAACTTATTGCAGAGGAAACAATCTTGAGAAAACACCAAAACGTCAAAGTCACTCCAATTTGTTGGAGTCATTTCAGTCACCAAAGCTGAAATCATCTCAGTGGAATGTTTCTCCAGCCATGAGTACTTTACAGAGTTACTATGGTCTTAAATCTTCTAATCACAAGGATGCAGCTGAAGGCACAGAGATGGCAGTTTATAGAACCACAAGCTCAGGGTATCTTGATGATGGGTTACTGCCCAAAGCCTCACCGATGTCTGACTCGAATTCAAACCTTAGTTTCGGACCTCGAAATTTGTCAAATGGTTTCTTGTTGGAGAATGGTGCAGCCTCTGAGTTTGCATCTCTTGCAGATGCTGGAGATGGGGAAGCTGAGAAGTCTAGCGAGAAGTCTGTCCGGAGGCGTCAGAAGGCTGAACCTGATTCCAATTTTTGCACTCCGGAAACGTTGCTGAAAGAAGAAAATGGAAGTGGAAGTAGTGGCTTCTGTGCTGTTACTGGAAAGGGTTTGGCCATGAGGCCAAAATCAGCAAGCCGTTCAGCACTGGTCACTGATTCTGATTCAGGTTGGTTGAATTCCATTCCAGTGGGCTTGGGAGATTCTATAATTATTGATAATCCTGTAGGAGTTCGTAAATCATCTAGCACATCAAGCCTGCAAGACCAGGATGGTGGTAATGTATCATCTCTTTGGTCAACTTCGAAGTGGAGTCTGAAACCTGACCTGCAGGCTTTCTCAACCGTGGCCATTACCAGACCGATATTTGATGGATTACCAAAGCCAATAACTGGCCGCCGGGGCAAAGCTGCTCTCGACTAGTACAAGTCATGGGGCATTAGTTTGATTCTATATTTTGATAGAAAGAAATTGAATTGGTTTACAAGGCATATTACTCGAGGTTTCCATGATTGTACAGCTGTAATGTAACTCAAAATATGCAGAAAAGTCAGGAATAGAAAGAGGTAAGATATGTATTTTTAGGGATTTGAAGGTTGGGAAAGGTTGTTACAATGAAGATTGTAAGAGATATTGCATTCTTTTGAGCCCTCAAATTCGTTTTGTAAGCTAGGAAAACCAAAGTGTAATTCCACTTGACTGAGGACTTCAATAGTCAACACTTTCTGAAGTGATTGTATAATCTTCCTGGTCATTCCTTCAGATATTGCCCTTCAGGAGAAACATTGCAAATAAGGGTGTCTTAAATGTACGAAAATAATATTAATATTTTTTTTTTAATTTTTATTAACATGTATGAATAATATATTTTAAGTGTATACGTGTGTCTAATATGTGTTTGTGTATTATGGTACTAGTGGCATAAGTGATAATATTTACCTTGGAATAATGGTGAAAAACTAATAAATGCTTGAATTAGAATTTAGGATGTCTGAGTTGTTATATATTATTTAATAAGTCCATGTGATTCGAGGAAGAAAAAATGAAGATTTGCTTATGAATATCAGAAAAGAAAGAAGCATTTTTGTTTTAAAAAAATATATATATATTTCTAATTAAAGTAAATAAATTTGATTATGCAATTAATATAAGTTTTATAAGATAATTAGTAAATTTAATTATTGATTAATTAAATAATAACTAACGACAGCTATTACAGTCACATGTATCACTACTTTAACATTATAACCATAACAATAATAATAATAGATTTTTTAAAAAAATAAACAATAATAATAATTATAATAGATAATTTTAGATTGTGCAAATAAAACATAATTTGGACATAAAATTATTACAGGATTCATTTACGGCTCAGAATTCATGGAATATAATAATGATATAAGATTTAAAGTTATTTTTGTGGACGACTGGATTAAAGTGTACATAATTAATGTTGACTAGGTAGCATGAAGCATGCAGTCATAATTAAAGTTTCCAACAAAATCACGTGTGTTGTATTCTACTTGCACAACTTATTTGTGATCATAATTTTATAAAATTTCTCTAATAATATATAAAATTGTTATGTTATATACATATAGTTTGATATTTATGTTACTACATTAATCCACATCTTCAAAAGATTTTTATATGTGAAATACATGCATGTATAATTTTTTTTATAAAATTGCTTTAGTACATTCATATATTTGAATCTTGTATGTATCTGTGTATTCTTTATTACATTCCTGCATATACATGTACATACTTATATATGAAACTCTTTTTTTTTTTTTTTTTACTTTCCCTCAAAACCATCAAGCTCACAACTTGAAAAATTTAATTTTTACCATCTACTAAAGTTTATATAATCTTTTAATAAAACTAAGTATTTCCCAATTGAACCCTGCAATTTTCTTCAATAGCCACATCAAAAATCTAAATTGCAGGCTTTAACAAAAAGAAACAGGAAAATAAGTTGCAACCCCATCTCATAAAAAATTGTCTATTAGAATTTCTAATGTAGATGATCTAGATCCCAATACTTTGAACAAGTGAATGGGGCAGCATCATTAGCAATCTCCAAAACTGGTTCTAAAACATGTTGACAGCCTTGAATGTTATATATAAACTCAGATCCCTCACCAAAATATGTTTTCTCTATATCATTAACTGCTATTCCATAAGCTATATTTCACCCAGTGTCTCTTTCATTTCCCATAAAGAGAGAGATTGAGAAAGAGTCTCACCACCTATTGTTCGGTGGCTTGACTTTGTAAACACGAACAATCCAATTGGATGTAGTAAACGCCTCTTCCAAGTGCTCGAGTTTGACATCCTTGTTTCCAATTTCAACACCCCTTGCACGATCATACCTGTTATCACAAGTCATTAGATGATATGCGCAGTGCAGAGCAATAAATCCAACCAACAAACAGTTACCCAGATTATGAAAAAGAATATATAATGACTGCAGTGCAAAAACTAAATTTTTTTATTTTGAACTCCAATATCCATTAAAGCCTCAGACAACAAGCTGTAACTGTAACCAGTATATATAGAGATGCCAATTGTAAAGATGGTCAAAAGTTATCTTCAATAAGCCAAAGTTTTTCCTGGTTAGTCAGGATAAAATTCTTGAGCAGACCAATCACGTCATCAATTACAGGAAGACATACAGTTGTAATAAAAATAAATTCCTGAATGCTGTTCCCTAAAAAATTTCCTTGAATGCTGCCTTCATTCTGTGCTGGCATTAATGTTAAATAAAACTTGAGAAAGATCATTAGTGCAAGTATAGAACTTACCCAGGAGGTTTCCCATATTCTGTAACCAACTCCCCAAATCGATAGTAACAAAGTTTGTACCTAGTAACAAAAGAGACATACATAAGATTAACTCCCTCGTGCAGGTGGTTGTGCAAGGGTATTTCATAATCAGTATATACTTCTAGGACATGAAAAAGAAACAATCAATTGCAATCATGTGACCTGAAGATCCTATACTATACTCATCTCTAGACCAAAATATTTACCTGAAAATTTCAATATCTGCTAAAAAAGGTTGCAGTAACTAATAGAAATTATTATACTTAGATCATCTATGTTGCTCAGAACAAAAGAAGAAAGTCAAATATGATCAAAGACAGGAACATCTTTATAAGAAACAAGTGCTAGATCAAACTTGCACTTATTTCCTATAAAATATGGATTCTGTCTATATATAAAACATGTGCTATAGTTACCCGAAATAATTCATTAGATAAACCATAGATAGTAAGAATTAAAAACAAACAAATAAAAGAAAAAAAAAAACAAACTTGATTATATAAATACACGCTCACTCACATGAGACAGTTCAACATTTTCGGTGCTGCACCTTTGTCAACTCGATACTCTCCATTGACCAGGTAATCGGGTTCCTTAATTACGGGGAATACTCCACCTCCAATTCTCACCATCCATAAAAATCTAGTGGCAGATGAGAAGTGTTGGCAAATAAGGAGAAATGAAATCAGAAACAGAAAAGGGGATAAAAACTAAAACAACCATGTAGCCGTTAGCCAAATCTGCAAACTTTGACCATAGAGTTGGCAAAAAATGAAAACAATATTGACAATGATCTTTAGCATTGTTCGTAAAAATTTATTGGAAAAACAATAGTTATGTAGTTGTTTACGAAATTCAGCAGGAACATTGTGCCAATTAGTTGAAGCCACATTTTTCAAGCAGTTAAAACGTGTGTGAATTCTTTTTTTAAGGAACACCCAATCCCTTTAGCGTCATTCTGCCCCCTCCTGCTCCTTTTTTGAGGGGTATTCTCTAGCATTTCAACACACTCAAACAGCATATCTGCTTGAACTTTTTTCTTATAGAAAAAAGGAAAATAAAATAGAAAGAGAATCTAAACTTTAACCCTTACTTGTTAATATCATCCGAAGAATAACCAGTAACCCCACCAAAAACAACTAATACATAATCCACATCAAGTGACCTCATTATCTCATACGCTTCATCTTCATAAGATGACATTGCACGTCCAACAGTAGCAATGTGTGTGTTGTTCCATGTATTATTATCAACAATCACAGTTCTGTTTCCCATGGCAGTGATCTGATACCCATAATCCCACCATGACATCACTTTAGCATCTGGAGGGGTATTTTGACGAAGCCAAAAGTATGCCTCACGGTAATCATCAAAGATAACTCTGTTTCCATGAGCACCCCTTGCAGCCAGGACAATTGAGGGAGATGAGTATGCCTCTGATGTAACCCAGGTACAGTGGGTTGCATATTTACTGAGCAAGTAGAAAGCACCAAGGAGCAAAGCAATAGCTCCATTTTTTTGAAAAGGCTGGGACTGATCAAGTGAACCCTAGATGCAAAAGAAAGGAAAGTAAGATTACTTTTTGATATCTAGAAATAGAAAAGAAATGCAATGACAATATTTTATCTCTTCTGGTTTCGTGTGTCGGAAATGACATTAAGTTATTTTACAAAATAGATATTGTAGCTTTGCAAACGAGAGCGCATAGGCAGTTAACATCCTTACCCAAACTAGGTAGTGAAATTAAGATACCTATAGAAAAGGCCAATTATGTCAATTACTAGCTTTTATATAACAATATCAAAATTATTTGTCAAAAGACAAGTCCAAATAAGAGGTGGAATCAGAAATTAGTTGAAGGACGGACGAATACAAGTTTGTTTTAGAAAATCTGAGGACATGCAGAGGCAAAACCCCCCTTTTTTTCGTTTTTTGAAATAAAAAGTATAAGGTGTATATTAACACATTGGCATCAAGGGGATGTCACCCATGTACAAAAAAAATATTTACATTTCAGTCAATATATCAATGAAATTCCTAAAATCCTTCACCCTATTAATATCATGACCTAAACACAAAGAACTCTTATAATGTAGACATCTACCACTAATCCTTGTAATCTCTCCTTCAATCGCCTCAAAAGCCCTTTGATTTCTTCCTTTCCAAGCAAACCAAAAAATAGTAAGTGGAATAAGATTTACAATTTTCCTCCCCCTACTAATTCCTTCTCACGCCCATAATTCATCGATCATGGTGCCAAGCCCGTAGTAGTGGTAAATCTTAATTATCATTTTTTGGTTACTATTAGAAATTGATATATTATACATCTTGGTAAATTTATTGATATATTGATATATTATTTATTTTGGTTTACTTATTTTATTTATACATAAATTATAAAACTAATATAGACAAATTAGGATAATTTAAAAAATACGAGAAGATTTATACTAACCACATTTTAAATGATTTACTTTACTAATCATTTATAAGAATATAACAATAAAACTGAAGGGAGGTATACTGTGTATATAAATAGAAATAATAAACTTGGAGGAAGGTGAAAAAAGGAGCTATATATTAAAAAAATTAAAATTGAAGGGGACCAATACTTCGAAAAACTAAAGGTAATTTTGGAAGGGGAGAGAGGGAGGGGACATAACATATGCATTTCAATGGAGCTGGACAAGGAACAACATATATAGACAAGCACAAATATATATATATATATATCCTACACCTTTTATACAACTAAAATATATTACCACCGCAGACATTTTTTACTTTGGGGAAAGAGAATGGAGAATGGAAGATTTTATAATATTGGCAGTAGAGACCGCACCTTTGAAGAAGCCTTTGCACCTGTAGTTCCTTTGCTAGAACCAGTTGGCACAACCTTGCTCTTTGTTCTTAACATCAAAGTCAAATTCTTTATTGTAGCAGAAACAGCAATAGCACTAATAAGGCACATAGCAGGTGTGGCTACAAGAATTAAACGAACCATGACACCAGCAAAATACATACTGGTGAGACCATACATAACTATAAATATCGTGGCATCTGACAACCGCTTGAAGCAGAAGTACAGGCCCGCAGGGAAAAGGAAGAGCAGGATATGAAAGTCGAACATGAAAGATGACCAAGCTGTTGGCTGATGCTCAGAGACAGATGCAATGATGGGGATATGATCCTTTGCATATGTTGGATCCAGCAAAGAGTAAAACCTGCCCGTCCATGGAGAAATGTACCCAGATGCTGTGCCAACTCCCAGTGCAATAGCACCAACCCCAACAGCACAGGTGACAGTGATCCTTAAAAAGGCTTGAAATAGTTTTGTGTCATTAAGCAGGTACTTGACCCAATCTAAGAAGTAAAATACCTGCAAACATAGTCCAATTAATTAAAGCATGCTGCTTCCTGCACTATTTAATGAAAATTTAACATTCTATACGAACAGCAACACATTTTGATGGAAAAACCACAAAATAAAGAACAGAAAACATGACAAGAAGCAAGTAGAGCCTCAGCTTTCAGTAAAATCATTAAAAAATCAGGGAAAATATGGTGGATTGGGGAATGTATGCAACACGGTAGCAAACAAAATGCAAAAAGATTAGGGGAAAATATCCAAGAATGGATTGCACGATCAAACTTCAACCTTTAATTCTCAGTATTAGGCCAAAACTTCTTACTGCCTTTACAAAACCTGGTTAGACCAGCTTATTCAATGCACATAGTCAATTAAGAAATCAAAATACACCAATATATTTTTGATAGCAAGAAGTATGCTACACAACTGCTGAAAAGTGATGAACATATAGAGATCAAATAGCCAAATTATACTGTAAAAACATTTATGACACTAGGCCTTTTGACATGTAAATATAAATTTGATAATCAATGCATTATCCTCTCTACAGCGATTAACATAACTTTACAACAAACGAGAGAAAAGAGAGAGAGAGAGAGAGAGAGAGAGAGAGAGAGAAAGAACGTCATATTGCTTTTTGAATCATGGTGAAAATGAAATAAATTGAGTATCAGCTAACAGGGCTACAAGTAACAGCATACACTAGCATAAACTCAAAAGTTCAAATTCGAAAACAGAGAGTGGAGCATATCTAAAAACCTGCATCAAGAAGAAGACGCCCATGGCAGCCATGTGCTCCCCAGACTGCACATGCTGAAAACCAACAAACCGAATCTGCATGGCAAGCAGCATTCCCACAACATACATGCAATTGTAAGCAACATACAACCTCATGGAGTACCTCCCCGTTATCAAAAGCACCAGCACGTATAGAGGAATCAAATTGATAATAAATACATAGCCTCCCCATGCTGAAACCATATAAAAGTAGCCGAACGCAGAGGCCAGAGCCCAGGCCAAGGACCCTGTATTCACGGCTTTAACAAACAAGTAAAAGGTCAACAGCAGAGCAAAAATGGCGACCCCCTCATTGTCATACGAGCCTGCAACTGACCTAGAAATGTAACCAGGACAGATGGCGATCAGGGCAGCAGCAACGAGACCAGCCCCAGAATCCCAAATCTCTTTCCCGAAGAAATACGCAACCAATGTGGTGTTGGAGGCGAAGAAGGGAGCAGTCAGGACGCAAACCTCGCGGATATGAACAAAGAAACGGAGGAAACGGAGAAGCCAGTAGATGAGAGCGGCAGTGACCATGAGACCCGGGTAAAGGGTACCACCAATGATACGACCTAAAGGATACCAACTCTCGGAATCGAACCAGTTCCAGAATTCGTAAAACCCCTTCTGAGTCAGGAAGAGAGTAGTACGGTAGTTGAAGTAAGGATCGAATTCATGGATCATTGACTCGTATCGAAGCACGCTGAACAAGCGGGTGATAAAAGCTAAGATGTAAACGAGACAAAGGATGGAAACTCGGATCAGGAGCTCCTGTTGCTTGGTTTTGAGTTTTAGGGTTTTCAGAGGGAAGCCACTAAGCAGATCTGATTTCAGGTTCACTGCGACGGATGCTGGTTTCACGGTGCCATTGGCGGTCTCAGTTTTCCCCCCCATGATTGCTAAAGGGGTGATGATCTTCTTCTTCTTTGGTTATAAAGAGAGTGGTGGTATTGAATTTTGGGGATCAAGGATGGTGGCCGTAAATTTTCATGCACATTTTCTCGGGAAAATGGAAGACAAAAAAACGAGGGAGAAGCAGCAGAGAGACCTTGTGCGAGTGAGAGTCTAGACAAGAGTATAAAATAATATAAATATTTTATTAAAAAATAAAACCCTAAGAAATGATGACGTGGAAAATAAAATCCGAAACAGGTTTTCTGTTAAACACACTCTAAACTCAACGAAACCCGACCGCATCTGCTCTTTACGTTCCTGTTCTGTTTTTTTATTTTACCAAAAAACTTTATTACCTTCTTACGTCGATTAACAAATTTTAGAATTAACTATTTTTCTTTACTTTTTAATCATTAATTTTTTTGAGATTTTTTTAATCATTAAATTTGAAATCTTCAAAATTAAAATTCAATTTTTTTTCTTTGGTAACATTTTTAAATATATGATTTTACAATTGGAAAATAATAATCGAAATTAATGTTTTAATAATTAAATTTAACATCTTAATTACTTTTTTCTTGATAGTTTTTTAGTGTTTGATTTGACCCAAGGAAATGAGAAATCAAAATTAAATTTTTAAATTTAAATTGCAAAAACAAGAAAATAAATTCATTAATAAACATTGAGAGAAAAATAGAACAAGATGGACGCTACTTAACAACACCGGAGTGTAGTATTCTTTTCTATTACTTTAATTTATAAATTTTATTAATTTTCTAACTTCTTTACAAATTATTGTTAGGAAAAAAAAGAAAAAATTATCAAAATTGTAACACCCGGTCTCAAAAATTGGTTCGGAATAATTTTACAGATTATGAAATATATATATAAATAATCAAAAAAATTTATTTTATTTTAATTTAATTGAATTTAAAAAAAAATGAATTAGAAACGAAATTAAAATAATTTTACAAAAATTGATAAAAATTTGAGTTTGGGATGTGTTTTTAAAAAAAAAAATAAAAAAATATGGTCAAAAAGCAAATAGAGAAAGTTCGGTCACCTAGGATCGTCCAGTCAGCAGGCTTGACGAACTGGAGTGCGCCGCCTGGTCAAGCGCGCTCACGTTGACGCCACGCGGGAGACCATGCTAGCGATTCGCGTGCCCTGCGATTGGACTGTCCAGGATCGATCTCGCGCGTGTAGACGACCTGGATCCGTTTCTACCTTATGTACGATCGAATAGTCGAGATTAATCGCGATAAACAGTTTAAATTCGTTTCCTTCTTAAACGTGATCGGACAGATGAGCTCGATTGCCATGGATGGCTCAGATCAACGCAAAATAGTTATAAATATTTCGCATCACACAAAAACCTAAACCTTAGCTGCCAGCCCCCGCCGGAGAAGAAGAACCAGACGCCAGAGAATGAGGCCGACCACTAAACCGCAACCGTGCTGGAGCCACCGCTGACTGCCAAAAAAGGTAAACTTTTCCCCTACTCGCTCAGAATTCGATTCCGAGTATCTCTGTGTCCAAATTGGAGCAAGAGTAACGACGGAGCCGCTGCGGCTAGAATCTCAAAACTCCTCTGATGAGCCCTTTTTCGATTTCCGTTTCACATAATTTTTCGATCATTATGCTCACCGTTCTTTTTTGTGCAGGGTAGCCAAAGAAAGAACTTCAACCACGAAAGAGGACCGGCGGAGCAGCCGCACCTGGAGGTCCCCCCACCGGTAGGTTTAGTTTTCTTTGAGATTTTTTGGCCCATCGAAGCCCCTAACGTGTTTTTCTACAGGAGTACGGCTAAAACTAGTCAAAATTGACAAAAACTGACTAAAACTGGCAAGGCTAAGGCAAACCGCCACTGTGGGCAACGGAGTCGGCACTGAAGCACAACAGTGCCGTCGTGCTAGAACCCCAAAAATTTGTCAGAATAAGTTTTGGACACCAATTTTGGATTTTGCGGGTATTTTTAGATGTGTAACTAATGTTTTAAATTATACAAGAAAAATTTAAGGAACCTGGTACCCGTTAGAATACATAGTAGACAACTCGACATCTCAAAATGTCGATCCAGATAAGGATCCCTCACCCTATTCTCAGTTATGATAAATTGAGGTTTAACGATGCATAATTTCATGTTTTGTGAAAAATTGGAATATACTAAAAATAATTACATATCACTAATGAAGCCGAAACTAGTTAGTTCGCAATTCTCTTAATTTCTTGTTTATTTTTCTGTATTGTCCTACTTATTTGACTCTCGTATAGTATATGTTCATAATTTATAGGTTCAATGGTTTTATCAACTTATCTGGTTATTTTGGTTATATATCGTCAACATAAATGTAATTCAGTTGATCTGTGAATGTCATATGAGATATTGGTATGCGTTGTTGGTTATTTATTGATGAAAATTTATATGTGAAAAACTTAATGGGTACACAAGGAAAAGGCAAACGGGCCTATACATAGGAAACCCTACCGTGAACGTTACTTCAATCAAATGGGGTTGGGAAGTCCCTTACCAGAAAGGTTTGGAAAATATAATTCACTCTCATACTGGACGGAATATCGAGGCGATAGATTGTTTATTACCCATTACTGAACGGGGTATGGGGACGGCTGGTTAATTGTTAAAATTGGTTATTAGGTTCACGAGTAGGGGGGCACCCCTATGGACCCCTAGGGGTATCAGTAAGCAGGTAAGGAAAAAAAGTTATTGTTTCTTATTCTCTTATGTTTGAAAGTCAAGAGTGATATAGATATAGGTCTTCATAAGTTGTTTTAGAAAACTTATTACGGTAAGTTCAGAATAAATGATCTTCTTTATATTAAATGAATTTACTCAAATTAAGCATTTTATTAGTTATTTTATAATTTTTACCAATATTATGTTTTTCGTATATTTTATTAGGGTGATATTCTTATTGGCTAGTGTAGCTCACCATTTCATTAACTATTTCAGATCAAGAGGATCAAGATCCATATTCCAATTAGCAAGAAAGTTGTGAATAATTCACTATTCAAACTCCCTTCAAGTGCAAGTGAAGGTTATCTTAGGGTGTTTAGTTATTCGTTTTTCATTTTATTTTTTTAATTTTTGTTTATCTTTTAGAATGGACATTCCCGTAATCCTATTGGACATTCTAAATTATTGTGTAAGAAATGTAAACTCTAACTCTATTAATCGCTTCTATATTAAATTCATGAATTTATTTCTCTTCTAGTTCTGGGTCTCACAGTTGGTATCACAGCTGCGTTCCTCGGAACCATTCCTTACACAAGACTTTAAAAAAAATACCAGATACAAACTATCACTCAACTTTTTTTTGTGAAATATAGGTACAAGAAAATGAGAAGAGGAAGACCCCCACTAAATCGAGCAGCTTGGGATGGCTTACTTTGAGAGGATATTGACCGACTTTTTGAGATGTTGAAAAGACTCATGTCTGCCCAGTAGGCCCGAGAGGAAAGGAGGGATCTGTCTTACCCTCCCCTACTGCCATAATTTTAGCCACCCTTACAGCGGAAAGAATCGGAGCTACCCCGGTACAACCTTGCTCCTCTACCGTACCATCTGGTACCACCACAGTACAATTCGGTGCCTCCACCGCATCATCCAGTATTGCCACAGTACAACCTGGTGCCTCCGCCGTACCATCCGGCACCGCCACAGAGTCACTCAGTCCCTCCCCAGTACAATCTAGTTTCTCTTCCACGGGACCCAATTCCACCCATGATGGACCTAGATTATATTAAAAGGTACAAAAAACTAAACTCATCTATCTTTGCAGGTGCATCCTCTTTGAAAAGGGTGAATATTTGTTGGCTGAGATGGAGAAGGTCTTCGCAACTCTTGCGGTGGTTCCCAAACAGAAGGTTGTACTTGCCACCTACATGCTTATAAGAGAGGCAGACCGCTTATGGCAGCTCAAACAGGCCTCCTGCCTGATCTAGTCATTTGAGAATAGTTCCTAATGACCTTCAATGCAGATTACCTCCCAGAGCACCTCTGGCATTTGAAAGAGATGGAGTTTGCACACATAATACAAGGTAAGATGTGTCGGAGTATGTCCGAAGGTTCCTAGAGTTAGTTTTATATTCCCCTGATAGCATGATGAGTGAGGGCAGGAAGGCAAAGAAGTTCGAGTGGGGCCTCTGCCTTGAGATCAGACAACAGTTGTACGTATTTGAGTTTAGTACTCAGTCGTTCTAGCCAAGGCACAGCTAATGGAGATGAACCTTCACATCTTTCATCCAGCAACAGGGAATCCCAAACCCCAAGTTTCACACCGTAAACCAGCACCTACTACACCAGTTCAGTAGAACAAAAGGTCTAGGCCAGTGACTCAGATTCCTCCTCAAGCTCCAGTAACAAGCTGCGGTAGGACTTACCAGTACTATGGGAAGAATCATGGGGATCGACCCTGCTATTGTCTTAATACTTCTCTCATACGTGGGAGTACCCAACATTATGTGAGAGAGTGCCCGCGAAATCAGAACCAGATCAGACCTCCTATCCAAGGAATAACTTACAACCTAACTCAGCAGGATGCTGAATCCAACCCGGACGTGATACAGGGTGTGTACACTATTTATAATCATCTTGCACATGTTTTTATTGATACTGGTATTTCACATTCGTTTGTCTCATACATTTTTACACAAAACCTAAATGTATCACCAGAAAGACTTAATTTTATGTTGTTTATATCCACTCCTAGAAGTATGATAATACTACAAAATGTTATATACAAAGCTTGTGTCATAGACATAGCAGGTAGAAAATTGAGTGTGGACCTGATAGAGATTAACACGAGGGACTTTGATGTAATCCTGAGAATGAACTAGTTAGCGGCATACCACACCACCGTAGATTATTTTCATAAGAAACTTGTATTTAACTCTCCTAATGAAGAGCCATTTACAAATTAATGAAAATTTTAAATGTTATTTTCCATGATAATTTCCTCATTATATAGTGCTTTAAGAGATCTCGGTAGTCCTAGACTTCTCAAATATATTTCCTGATGAACTACCTAGACTACTAGTAGACAGGAAAGTTGAGTTCACCATATATCTTTAGCTTGGCACCCAGTATATCTCTATTGCCCCTTATCGCATGAGTCGTGTTAAGATGGAAGAACTGAGAAAATAGATCAATGAATTACAAGATAATGGGTTCATCCAACATAACGTATCTCCTTAGGGTGATGGAGTCACATTTGTAAGAAAATGGGATGGGAGATTACCATTGTGTATTTACTATAGGGGAATGAACCGAGTTACGATCAAGAACAAATTCCTCTTCCCCAGAATTAATGAAGTTTTTGACCAATTGCATGGTACCCAGGTCTTCTCCAAAATAAATTTGTGTTCGGTTACCACCAAGTAAATATCAAGGTAGAGGATATTCTCAAGACAGCTTTCAGAACCATGTACGAACATTATGAGTTTCTAGTCATGCCCTTTGGACTAACCAATGCACCAGCCATTTTTATGGACTTGATGAACAAGATTTTCAGAAAATTCTTGGATCAGTTCGTCTTTATGTTTATCAATGATATTCTAGTTTATTAAAAGAGTAAAGAGGAACACACTCATCACCTGACTCAGTTTTACAGGTTCTTAGAGAGAAGAAACTGTATGCAAAATTGAACAAGTATGAATTTTTGCTCGAGCAAACTACCTTTCTAGGACACATCATATCAAGGGATGGAGTATCCGTGAACCTTGAAAAAGTTGAGGCAGTATTTGGACGATAAAAATTAACATCGGTTAAGGAGATTCGTAACTTTCTGGGAATGGCAGATTATTACCGCAGGTTTGTATAGGGATTTTTTAGTCTAGCCACTCCTTTGACTCGGATAACAAAGAAGAATATTAAATTTGAATGGAATATAGACTATGAAAAGAGTTTTACAGAACTCAAGAAGCGGTTAACTATTGCACCCGTATTGACCTTACTGAGTGGGACAGGTAGATATACAGTGTACATGACGCCTCCTACCTGGGATTGGGTTGTGTTCTAATATAGCTTAGCAAGGTTATAACCTATGGATCCAAATAGTTGAAGAGTCATTAGAAAAGTTACCCCACCCAAAACTTGGAACTTGCTGTCATTATCCATACTTTGAAGACCTAGTGCCACTACTTGTATGGGAAGACTTTTGATATTTTTACTGACTATAAGAGTTTGAAACACATATTCACTCAGAAAGATCTGAACATGCGTTAGAAGTGTTGGATAGAGCTCCTCAAGGATTATGATTGTAATATTTTGTATCACTTGGACAAGGGTAATATAGTAGTTGACGCGCTCAACAAATAAAGTGCAGGTATGTTAGCTCATATAATAGTTTCTGAATGCAGGGTAATAGGGGTCATACAACATATACGACTTCAGGACTTAAAGAGAAATGCATGTTTGGCCCACTTAACTATCCAACCCGAATTAATTCAGAGAAGAAGAGAAGCCTAATTAACCAATTCCACCATAGCCACCCTTAAGAAAGATGCAAAACAAGGAGTACATCCAAAATTTCAAGTCTTTGCCGATGGATTGCTCAAGTTTCAGGACAAGGTGTATGTTCCAAATAACAGGTGAACTAATAAAAGACATCATGACAGAGGCTTACAGCTCCAAGTTCGTCATAGATACCAGAAATACAAAAATATATCAAAGTATGCGACCCCGATTTTGATGGAGTGGGATGAAAAGAGATGTAGCCGACTTTGTTTTTAAGTGTCTAGTATGCCAACAGGGTGAGGCAGAGCATCAACACCCAAGCAGGTTACTTCAGTCATTACCGATTCCGAAGTGAAAATATGAACATATCACAATAGATTTCGTTACAGGGTTGCCTAAGACACGCTCAGGACATGATGTCATTTGGACAATTGTCGACTGGCTCACTAAGTCTTCTCACTTCTTGGTTGTTAAGATGACCAACCCCTTGGACAAGGTAGCAATAATGTATATCCAAGAGATAATCATGTTACATGGGGTTCTAGTGTCAGTAGTATCTGATAGAGACCCCTAGTTTACTTTTCGATTTTGATCTAGTATTCAGCAAGCTAAGGGAACGAAACTGTCCCTTAGTACCGTATTCTACCCTCAAACCGATGGACAATCAGAGAGGACAATTCGCACACTGGAGGATATGCTCTCAGCTTATGTTCTAGACTTCGGTGGCCATTGAGATGAGCACCTACCTCTGATAGAATTTTCCTACAATAATAACTACCAAGCAAGTACTGGCATGGCTCCATATGAGGCATTGTATGGTCGTCCGTGCAAATCGCTGATCTATTGGGAAGAGGTGGGTGATAGAAAATTATTTGGCCCAGATCTTATGGAGGAGACTACAGTCAAGATAGTTAAGAACATTCAGACAGCTCAGAGCAGACAAAAAATTTATTCGAACTCCCGGATGAGAGATTTGGAATTTAAGAAAAGTGACTGAGTATTTCTTAATGTCACTCCTTTCAAAGGGATTAGTAGGTTTGGCAATAGAGAAAAATTAAATCCTTGGTTCATTAGACTATTTGAAATCTTAAACCGGATTGGTACGACTGCTTACAGACTGGTACTACCTCCAGAGCTATCCAGGGTTCATAATGTGTTCCACGTATCTATGCTACACAAGTACAACCCAGACCCCTCACACATCGTGTCTCACAAGCTTTTTTTACTCCAGGAGGATCTATCCTATGAGGAAGTACCTACTATTGTAGACCGAAAGAGTAGAGTACTCCACAATCTAGAAATTCTATTTATCAAGGTCTTATGGCAGAACCATACGTAAGAAGAGACCACTTGGGAACTGGAATCAAGCTTCAGGGCCCAGTATCCCCAGCTGTTTAACAAGCAAAAATACAATAAATTTAAAGGACTAAATTTCATTTAAGGAGGGAATAGTTGTAACACCCGGGCCCAAAAATTTACCTTGGATAATTTTACGGATTATCGGATATATATATATAAATAATTAAAAAAATTATTTTATTTTTATTTGATTGAATTTTTGAGAAAAAATAAATTAGGGACGAAATTAAACATAATTTTGGTAAGAATCGGTGAAAATTTGAGTTCACGATGTGTTTTTAAAAGAAAAATTGAAAACAGATGGTCAAAATGCAAATAGAAAAAGTTTGGCTACATAAGACCGCTCAGTTAGCAGTCTCGACGAACTAGAGCGTGCCGCGTAGCCAGGCGCGCTGACATCGGCACCATGCGGTAAGCCACGCTAGCGATCTCTGTGACTCGCGATCGGACAGTCAAGATTAATTGCGATGAATGGTCCATATTTGTTTCCTTTATTAGGTGCAATCAGATGGATGAGATTGATCATGATGGATGACCCAAATCAACGCACAATAGCTATAAATACTTCGCATCACACGAAAACCTAAACCCTAACCGTCAGCCCCTGCCGAAGAAGAAGAACCAGACGTTGGAAAAGGAGGCCAACCGTTGACCGTCGTCACACCAGAACCATTGGTGATCACAAAAAAAGGTAAAATTTGTCCCTACTCGCTCGAAATTCATTTTTTAGAACCCCTAAGGTCAAATCGGAGCAAGAAAAATAGTGAATAAACTAGAAACTGCGGGCAAACCCTGACGGAGCTGTCATGGCTAAAATCCCAAAACCCCTTCGATGAGCTCCTTCTCGATTCTTGCTTCACGTAATTTTTCGATCAATGTGCTCACCGTCCTTTTCTGTGTAGGGTAGCCGAAGAAAGAACATCAACCGCAAAGGAGGACCGGCTAAGTCGCAGCACCAAGAGGTCCCCACGCCAGTAGGTTCAGTTTTCTTTGTGATTTTTCGGCCAACCGAGCCCCCTAACGTGTTTTTATATAGGAATACGGCTAAAACCAGTCAAAACTGGACAAAATCACTAGCTTGAGGTGAATCCCAAAAATTGCCTGTAATAAGTTTTGGACACTGATTTTAGATTTTTTGGGTATTTTTAGGTGTATAAGAGTGTTTTGAATTCTACAGGAAAACTTCAAGGAACTCAGTATCCGTTAAGAGGCATAGTAGACAGCTTGATATCTCGAAACGCTAATCCGGGTAAGGATCCCTTATTATATTCTCAGTTACGGTAAATTGAGGCTTAATGACGCATAATTTCATATTTTGTGAAAATCTGGAAAACCTTAAAAATAATTATAGGTCACTAGTTGATCGGGAACTGGTTAGTTCATAATTCTCTTGATTTTCTGTTTATTTTCTTGTATTGTCCTACTTCCTTAATTCTCATATAGTACATGTTCTTAATTTATAGGTTCAATGATTTTATCGACTTATATGCTTACTTTAGTTATATACCGTCAGTATGAATGTAGTTCAATTGATATGTGAATGTGATATAAGTTATTGGCATGTGTTGTTGGTTGTTTGTTGATAAAAATTTGTATGTGAAAGACTTACTGGGTACCAAAGAAAAAGACGGACGAGTCTGGTACATAGAGAACCCTACCGTGGACGTTACTTCAGTCGGATAGGACTGAAAAGTTCTTTATCAGGAATGTTTGGGAGATATGATTCACCCTCATACCGGACGGGATAGTGAGGTGATGGAATATTTGGCACCCATTACCTGATGGAGTACGGGGACGGCTGATTAATTGTTGAAATTTATTATTAGGTTCACGAGTAGTGGGCACCCGCATGGACCCCCAAGGGTACCAGTAAGCAGGTAAGAAAAAAAAGTTATTGTTTCTTATTCTCTTATGTGTGAAAGTAAAGAGTGATATAGATATGGGTTTTCATAGGTTGTTTTGAGAAACTCATTATGATAAATTCAGAATAAATAGTCTTCTTTATATTATATAAATTTACTTAAATTAAGTGTTTTATTAGTTATTTTATAATTTTTACCAATCTTTAATTTTTCATATCTGTGATTAGCGTGATATTCTTACTGGGCTAGTGTAGCTCACCCTTTCATTAACTATTTCATATCAAGAGGATCAAGATCCAGATCCCGATCAGCAAGAGGGTTGTGAATAGTTCACAATCTAAACTCCTTTCAAGTGCTAGTGAATGTTATTTCAGGATGTTTAGTTATTTACTTTTCGTTTCATTTTTTTAATTTCCATTTATCTTTTAGAATGGACACTCTCATAGTTCTATTAGGTATTCTAAATTATTGTGTAATGAATGTAAATATTAACTCTATTAATCACTTCCGTATTAAATTTATGAATTTATTTCTCTTCTAATTCTGAGTCCTCACAAAAATATACTTACCATATGCAATAATTTCTTTAGTACATAAATATTTTCCTATTATATTATCAACTAATATTTGGATAACAAACTACTTAAATATGAGTGAAATATTCAGCCTGAAAATTTTGAAATTTTATAAAGAAATATAATTAAAGTTAGACCACTTTCCTAAGTTACTTTTTTTGGCTTATATTAATTGCTCAATCGACGGTGTCTTTCAATCTGCATTTATTTCTGGTAAATTAACCATGGATAATATAATTGTTGTTTTAGAATTGGTTTTCTCCACGAATAATTATAAAGGAAAAAAGAAGGGGTCATTGGCAATAAAATTGGATATTAGTAAGACATATGATAGGGTGGTGTAGGACTTCTTTAGAATTCTGCTGGTGCGATGGGGTGTTGATCAATCCCTTCAATTTCACCTCTTGTTTGTCAATGACAAAATTATTTTTTTTTATTAGGCCATTACTGAGGATGCTTAAATAATGACTACTATTTTATTGGTATACTTGAAGACATTAGACTAAGAAATTAATTTTCAAAAATCAGCAATAACATTTTCTAAGGGAGTCAGGAGATATCCGACACAAAAGCTTCGAGAATTCTCCATGTTAATATGGTAGAGAATCATGGTATATATCTTATTCTCACTGTCAACATTAGTGTATCGCTGAGGACTACTTTTACCTTTCTAGTTGATATGGTGGCAAGAAGAGTTCAAAACTAGAAGAAAATTTTTTTTGCTAGAGTTGAGAAAAAACTAATTAACAAGGTTGTAGCCTTGGCACTTCGTACTTAATGAGTATTTACTTCCTCCCAAATACTATTTGTACTCAATTAGAGAGAATTATTTTAAAATTTTAATGAAGTTAGAAGAAAAAGTAGAAATAATATCCATTTGGTCTCCCCGTCAACATCAGCATATCACTGAGAAGACTTTTACCTTTTTAGTTGATAAGATCGCAAGATGAGTTTAAAATTGGAAGATGAAAAAATTTTCTAGAACCGAGAAAAAACTAAATATTAAGATTGTGGCCCATACGATAATCTCCTCCTAAATACTATTTGCACTTAAATAAAGAGAATCATTTTAGAATTTCGATGGGGTCCAAAGAAAATAAGAAAGACTTATCCATTTGGTCATTGGATATCATGATCTAAGTTTTATTCTCCAAAATCAAGTTGAGACATGAACTTTAAAGACTTCAAATCTTTCACTCTTAAATGCTAGCAAAATAGACATGAAGATTGAAGAAAAATCTTACTACCATTGACTCATGGATTCTTAAAATGACGTAATTTGGTACCAGATTAGCAAAGCTTGTATTGGGACTGAGATACTTATAGAAGTATATTAGTAAGTTATAATTTGTTACAAGATGATCTGAGGTGGGAGATTGGTAATGGGAGGAGTACTCATGGATGAACAGAAAATTGGATACCTACTCAGGTTGGATGTCTTCTTATTACATCAACTCAATATCTAGCATCCAATATTAGTGTTAGACCTCATTCACCAAATTATAGTAATATGGAATATACCTGTAGTACAAGGTATCTTTCGTTCATTTGATGTTCGTAATATTTAAGTGTACCTTTGAGTCATTGTTTACCTCCGGACAAAATTTTCTATATGCATACAAAGGATGGAGAATATAGAGTTAAAATGGATTTTACTTCCAAATGTAGCAACAGATATGCCAATAAATTATAGGACCATTAACAATGGAGATGATAGAGGATGAAAGAACTTATGGTCAACTCAAACTCCTCAAGTTAAGCATATCTTTGTCAAGTTTATAATGATTATTTGCCATGTAAGACCTATTCGCTACAAATGAACGTCCAAATGGACACGATTTTGCCTATATGTGTAAAAGTCCAAACCCCTATAAGGGAATTTGAGCATTTACCCCAATAATAATAATGAAAATAATACTGAAATTTTTCATTTAGGGGAAGAATTAAAGGTTTAAATCCTTACACATTCACTTAGAATACCCAAATAGGGACTACTGGAACGTTTAGAACTTAAAACAAAATATAACTACTACAATAATAATTAATCTTAATTCGAATACGATAGGGTGGATAAGGATGATCTTCTAATCTATTCTCTCACTATTCTGGATCTGGTCTTGATCGTTCTGATATGAAATTGTAATAAGAAGGGAGTGAGCAATACTAGCTCAATAAGAGTGCCGAAAATTGTACCACCAACACAGCAACTAAAAGGATGTAGAAAATATAAAACGATCGATGGAGCACTTACTTTGTATTAAAAACCATACTGGTGCAATCGTACCCTTCTTTTTTTATGGTATCACTTACTTTCTCATCAGACAACTTTCATACACAACATTTAGATATATTTAGGAATATGATAAAATGCTATTAATTATTTACCAGTCCCTTACCCATCTTTTAGTATTATTTTCGTCCACCAATATCCATGGGCACATAGGGATTCCTCCTACTCGTGGATACCTACATTTCTTTCACAACTATCGGTTGTCCCTACACCCCGTCTGATAATGGACACCATTTGAACTGGCCACTCCATGCCCCGTCCGATATGAGTGTCACTTATATTGGTCGTGCCATACCCCGTCCGGTATGGACACCATTCACAATCTCCCAACTCCGTCTAGTATGGGACTTTCCAGCCCCGTACGACTAAGAATCATATCCACAATAAAGATCACCCTATATACTCCCCCTCCTGATATCCGGTGACGATTTTATTTACCTCATTGACCGATTTTATTTTCATCAACAACCTGTTCCGCATTATGCATTTTCCAAAACAAACCCATACCACGTTTCTTTTTTAATTATTGAGATGTAACGCATACATAAACAAAAATATTAATGTCAGAATACGTAACCCATAATTGGGTGGTCATCGAAGGATAGATAGACATTGAATATGTTAAAACAAATACAATGGAAATAAAATATCTTAAAATACAACACGATGAAATAAAATAAATTCAACTAGCTTTAGGTGACACAAAATGAAGTATAAAGTAGAGTGTGTAAAATGAAATAAAATATGCAAAATCTTATAGTAAAATAAAATTATATGTACAAAGGAAATAAAAATAAAAATAGGGCAATATTTTCACCAAAAAAAAAGGTGAAATAAATTAAAATGACAATTAGTATTTTGTTAGCTCCATCGGCAACCTTGAAGATTAAATTTAACAACACACAACACATATTAGATTTACGTTCAGTCAAGTGTATTTATACATATACCTATATATATACCACTTTATTTTTATTGTTATCCCTATTATTTTTATTATTTTATTAATATTGATTATTATTATTATTATATTTTCTTTTCTTTTGTTGACCTTTGGTCAACTATTACAGAGAGAAGGATTTAGGCATTCTTACCCCAATCGGATGATGGCAGCGCTATTTTCTGTAACCACTGGTCACGGTGGCTTCCACTTTTGACCTTCACCTATTTTCTCTTCTTTTCTCTCCTTTCTTTGCTAACAAAAAATAACATGTTATTAGTGTCCACGGAAAGAAAAGGGAGCAATGGAAGGCAGATGACTTACCGAAGTCGGGTCCAGCTTCCGATCGCATATGCGAGTCTCTCCTTCTTGGCTTACAGTGTTCTTGGGTTGATCTAAGGTGAAATTAGTTAAAAAAGGATCGAGAATGAAGAAATAAGAAGAAAATCATGTTTACCGGCGTCAGTTTTGACTTCCGACACGGTGCCACCGTCACTCTTCTAGTGTTTAAGCTCCCTCCGGCACCCCCTACTTCTTCTTCTCTGGTCGACCTGCCAACTAAAGTTTGGGAGGTCAACCGAAAGGAGGGTTAAATATCTCTCATCTTTTAATCCAGGTTATCTGTCCGGGTCTGCATGGAGCAATGAAGACCATCCAATCCGGCCTATTTAGGGTGTCCTATGTTTCCCTCCTATGTGCATCTCAAACCATCCGATCGATCAAACTCGAGAATTAAGACTGTTGATTGCACGACCGTTCGATCCATCACATGGGCAATCAGAGTCATTCATTCAAATTTGGGCAGGATTGGGATCGAGTCGTTCGTGCGAGCACGAGCGAATCTAAGTTGTTCGATCCCTTAGGTACACGGATTACTAGTGCGGCTTCCTGCTGGACACGACTATTACGCTTCGTATCCTGATTCGTACTGTTGATGTGGCCTTCCTACATGGCCCGTTTCTTTTAGTTTACAAAGAGGCCTTAATTTTTCAAGTTCTCTTTAAAGCAAGCCCTTCCCCCCAAATTTTATAGATTAGCCCTGATTCCTAAAAATTGTTTCAAAAGTGTTTAAAATGCACATATTTTTTTTCTTAATAATTATTTTTGCACCTTTTAAAAAAATCAACTCTTATTATCATTTAAGAAAATTTAAATTGCTATCACAAAACTAATTATCCCAAACCCGAGATGTTACAACTCTCTCCTCTTAAAAAAGATTTAGTTCCCCAAATTACTACCCTTCGTCAAACAAATAAGGATATTTAATCTTGAATTCTGATTCAAACTCCCAAGTAGTCTCATCCTGTGAGTGATTCTACCAAAAGACCTTGACAAAGGAAATTTTCCTGTTGCAGAGCACCCTACTCTTTCAGTCCAAGATGTTGATGGGTACTTCTTTGTACGAAAGATCCTCTCATAATAGAAGAGGCTTGTAGGACAAAGCATGTAAAGGATCAGGGTTATACTTGTGCAACACTGATACATGGAAGAGATTATAATCCCTTAATAATTTTGGCGGCAGTGTTAGTCTATAGGTGGACGTCTCGATTCTATTCAAAATTTTAAACGATCCAATAAACTGAGGATTCGGCCTTTTTCTCTTTTTAAACCTAGTGATGCCCTTCAGGGGGGTGATCTTAAGGAAGACTCTATCACCTGTCTTAAATTCTAAATCCCTCTATTATGTGTCTGTATAACTCTTCTGTCTATTCTGAGTTGTTTAGATGTTTTTCCTGATTTTTGCAATATTCAATGTGGTATCCTCTATAAAGCTAGGCCAAATAATTTCATGTCATTACTTCTTCCCAACATATCGGTGATCTATAGGGTCAACCATATAATACTTCATACAGAGCTATAGCGATGTTTGTTTGGTAACTGTTGTTGTAGGTGAACTCTATTAGTGGTAAATGATTATCTCAGTGTCTCCCAAAATCTACAATACAAGCCCTGAGCATATTCTCTAATGTTTGAATAGTTCTCTCTGATTGCCCGTTCATTTGAGGGTGGAAAGTCGCGTTAAGTGATAATTTAGTCCCCATCACTTGCTGAAAAACTGGTCCAAAACTTGGAGGTAAACTTGGGATCTCTGTCTGATATCACTGTTACTGGAACCCCATGCAGCCTAATCTATCTCTCGAGTATAAATTTTAACTAACTTGTTCAAGGGGTCTATTACTCTAATGGCTAGGAAGTGAGAGGACTTAGTGAGTCGATCAATTATTATCCAAATTATATCTTGACCAGAACATACATTGGACAATCCCGTTACAAAATTCATAGTGATATGCTCTCATTTGCATTCTAGGATTGGCTAGACCGCCTGGGCATTGATTCTCTGTCTTAACTTATTGGCATGTGAGACACCTTGAAATAAAATCAGCAATATCCCTCTTCATCCTATTTCACAAAAATCGGAACTGCATATTTTGGTACATCTTAGTACTTCCTAAGTGCATGGTAAACTTCAAACTGTGAGTCTCTGCCATGATATCTCCTTTTAACTCGACATCATTTAGGATACATAGCATGTCTTAAAACTTGAGTAACCCATCAGTAAGAACTCAATATTTTGGTCAAACCCCAGTTCTGTATCATTCTTGAGGGCTACGAAATTAGAATCAACAAGCTGGACTTCCTTAATCCTCTGGAGTAGCTCGGGTTGAACCGTTAAGTGGGGTAGGCAAGTGGCCTGTTCTAAGTCTTGGAGTTGTATTAGCTGTATAGCCTTTATCATTCTGTACTTGGAGATCATCATATGAGCTAACATACTTGCACTCTTCCTACTGAGAGCATCGGCCACCACGTTGTCCTTGCTTAGGTGGTAAAAGATCTTACAATCATAATTCTTAAGAAATTATATCCAACGCCTTTGATGCATGTTGAGGTCTTTCTATGTGAATATATGTTTTAAGCTCTTATAATCTATATAAATATCAAATGTCCCCCCATATAAGTAATTGCGGCAAGTTTTCAAGACATGAATAATTGCGGCAAGCTCAAAATCGTGAGTGGGGTAGTTCTTTTCAATTGTCTGGACCCATAAGCTATGAGCTTTCCATACTGCATCAAAACACAATCCAAGCCTTGGTAGTATGCGTCACTATATACTTTATACCCACATATTCCATTTGGCATTGCCAATATCGGTGCAGTAGTCAGTCGTTTTTTGAGTTCTACAAAGCTTCTTTCACATTATTTATTCCACTCAAACTTGACATTTTTCTTGGTAAATCGTGTCAGGAGAGCTGCTATGCTTGAGAATCATTTTACAAATTTGCAGTAATAACTTGCCATACCCAAAAAACTCCTAACTTCCTTGACCATAATTAGTTTTTTTGATATTATATGTCCCAGAAAAGAAGTTATCTCAAGCCAAAATTCACATTTACTCAATTTTATATATAGTTCCTTTTCTTTGAGAATCAGTAAGACTTGGATCAGATGCTGAACATATTCCTCCTTGTTCTTAGAGTATACTAGAATGTCATCAATGAAATCTATAACAAATTAATCCAAAAATGGTTTGAAGATCCTATTCATCAAATACATGAATATTGTGGGTACATTAGTCAATTCGAATAGCATGACAAAAAACTCATAATGTCCATACTGGGTTCTAAAGGCTGTCTTAGGGATGTCTTCTGCTTTGATTTTCACCTGATGATATCCTGAACGCAGGTTAATCTTGGAGAAGATCTGCGCACCCTGTAACTGATCAAAAAGTTCATCAATTCTAGGGAAAGAGTACTTATTTTTAATTATGACTCTGTTCAATTCTCTGTTGTTTATGCACAACCTCAAAGTCTCATCGCTCTTCCTTGCGAACATAACTCCGGCACCCCTAGGGGATATAATGTGTCAGATGAAACCATTGTCCTGTACCTCTTTGATCTGTTTTCTCAGTTCTTCCATTTCAACACGACTCATTTAGTATAGGGCAACTGAGATGGGTTGGGTGTCAGACTGAAGATCAATAATAAATTCTACTTCTTGATCTATTGGCAGTCTTAGTAGTTCATCAGAGAATACGTCTGGAAAGTTTTGAACAATAAGAATATCTTGTATGCAAATTTATACCTTGGGTTTGCCTATCGCGGAAAATGGAATAGTTAAGTTAATGGAATATAATTGAATTCAATATATTACCATCATGCACTAACAATATTTAAGATTTTATTAATTAATGAAAGATTTTCGTTAGGAATGTTAAATACAAATCTCTTGTGATAACAGTCAACAGTAGCGTGATACATTGTTAACTAGTTCATTCCTATGATTACATCAAAATCTCTTGGATCTAGTGCTATTAAATAAATGCTCCATTTCCTACATGTTATTTTTATGATACAAGATTTATATATAACATTTTTTAGTAATGTTCCATTCTCAGGTGTAGACACCAACAGTACAGAATCAATATGTTTAGGTAGTACATTTAAATATTAAGTAAAAGTATGTGAAACAAAAGAATATGAAGCACTAGTATCAATCAAAATATGTGCAAAATGTTTGTAGATAGTATACATACCGTGAATCACATCTGGGTTGGCTTCAGCATCTTGTTGGGTGAATGTGTAAACTCTGTCTTGGACCGCAGGTCTGGCCTGATTTTGATTCCTCGGGCACTCTCTCGCTTAATGTTAGGCACTCCTACATATACAACAGGTGTTTTTGAGACGATAATAAGGTCGATTCCCATAATCATTCCCACAATGCTGGCAAATCTTACCACGTCTTACTATCGAGGCCTGGGTAAGAGCCTAAAGTGCGGGTCTTAGCCTCTTGTTCTACTGGTTTGGTGCAATAGGTGCGAATTTATGATGTGGAATCAGTGGCTTGGAGTTACCCATTGTTGAAGGAAAAATATGGATATTCCTCTCGATCAACTGTACCTTGGCCAAGACTGCTGAATAAGTGTCAAGCTCAAATATATATAGTTGTTATCTGATCTCAGGATGAAGAACCCATTCAAACCTCACTACTTTCCTACCTTCATTTGTCATGCTTTTAAGGGAGTATCGAACTAACTTTAGGAATTTTTGAGCATACTCTAATACTAACAAATCTCCTTAGACTAATTGTGCAAACTCCATTTCTTTTAGATGTCGGAGATGTTTCAAAAGGTACTCAGCATTGAAGGGTCCCAAACATTGTTCCCAGGTGATTGGAATGGGTAGAGTAGCTTGCTTAAGTTGCCACCAACGTTCTACCTCACCTACGAGCATATACGTGGCAATGACAACATTCTATTCAGGAATCACCCCAAGTATCACGAAGTTTTTCTCTGTCTCTGCCAACTAGTACTCAGTTTTCTCAAAAGTGGATGTCCATGCAAAAGTAGAGGGGTTAAGACTCTTGTACTTATCGATATAACCCGGGTCCAGCATAGGTGGAGCTGGGTCTTGCTAGAAGGGAACTGTATTACGCTGGGGATGAACTGGGTGGCCTTGTGGCAGCACCAGGTTGTACGGTGGGGGCATTGGATTCTACTGCGGCGGTGTCGAATGGTACTATGGAGGAACTAAGTTATACCGTATGGGTACTGGGTCTTCACGATGTGGAGGTGGCTCATACTGTGGTAAAAATGGAGGGGGATCAAGCAACTCTCTTCCCTCCTCCCTAGCCTACTAGGCAGAAATCAATCTCTTAAGCATCTTAAAGAGTCAATCAATGTCCTCTCGTAGTGAACCCTTCTGAGCTGCTCAGTTTAATGGGAATCTTCCTCTCCTCATGTTTCCTTACCTACATCACATGACAATAGTTGAGATTCGAATTGCATTAAATTCATTCCAACCCTATGTGTAAGGAATGTTTTTGAAGAACGCAGGTCTAATACCAATTGTAAAAGCTTAAACCCCTATAAGGAATTTCGAGCATTTAGCCTAGTAATAATAATATAAATAATAATGAAATTTTTTATCTAGGAAAAGAATTAAAGATTTAAATGTTACATTCCTTACATGTTCACTTAGAATACCCAAATATGGGGCTATTGGAATGTTGAGAACTTAAAACGAAAGATAACTACTACAGTAATGATTAACCTCAATTCGACTATGGTAGGGGGGATAGGGATGAAATTTTAATATATTCTCTCACTGTTCTGGATCTAGCATTGGTCGTCCTGATCTAAAATTATAATAAGAAGGGGGTGAGCAACACTAACTCAATAAGAATGTAAAAAACCTTACCGTCGACACAATAACCAAAGGGGTGTAGAAAACATAAAACGACCGATAGAGCACTTACTTTGTGTTAAAAACTATACTAGTGCGGTCGCACCCTTTCTTATTTTATGGAAAATAATTTATCATTTATTTTCTCATCAAACAACTTTCATGCACAACATTTAGATATGTTTAGGAATATAATAAAATGTCACTAATTGTTTACCAGTTCCTTACCCATCTTTTAGTATTATTTTCATTCACCGGTATTTATGGGCCCCACAAGGAGTCCTCCTACTCGTGGATACCTATATTTCTTTCACAACTATTGATCATCCCTACTCCCCATTCGGTAATGAGTGCCACTTGAACCGGCCAGTCCATGCCCCATTTGATATGAATGACGATTATATTGGTCATTCTCATATCCCGTCGGGTATGGCACCATTCACAATCTCCCAACTCCATCCAATATGGAACTTCCCAGCCCCGTATGACTGAGGATCATACCCACAATAGAGATCGCCTTATATAATTCCCCTCTTGATATCTAGTGACGGTTTTATTTACCTCATTGCCCAATTTTATTTTCATTGACAAACCTATTTTGCATTATACATTTTCTAAAACAAACCCATACCACCTTTCATTTTTAATCATTGAGATGCAATGCATACATAAACAAAAATATTAATGCCAGAATACGTAACCCATAATTGGGTGTGCATCGAAGGAAAGATAGTCATCAAATAGGTTAAAATAGAGACAATGGAAATAAAATATCTTAAAATACAACACGACGCAATAAGGTAAATGCAATTAGCTTCAGGTGACACAAAATGAAGTATAAAGTAGAGTGTGTAAAATGAAATGGAATATGTAGAATCTTATATTAAAAAAAAATTATATGAACTAAGGCAAAACAAATAAAAATAGGGCAATATTTTCACAAGGAAAAGGCAAAATAAATTAGAATGACAATCATTATTTTGCTAGCTCCAAGGGCAACCTTGAAGATTAAATTTAACAACATGCAACATAGGTTAGATTTAGGTTCAATTAAGTGTATTTGTACATATACCTATATACATACCACTTTATTTTTATTGTTATCCCTACTATTTTTATTATTTTATTAGTACTATTACTATTATTCTATATTTATTATTCTTTTTTCTTTTGTTGACCTTCGATCAACTGTTACAGAGAGAAGGGTTTGGGCATTCTTATCCCATTCGGACGATGGCAACACTGTTTCCCGTTACTACCAGTCGCGACGGCCACCACTCTTAACCTTCGCCTATTTTCTCTTATTTTCTCTTATTCCTTTGCTAAACAAAGAAAATAACACGCTATTAGTGTCTATGGAAGGAAAAGGGAGCAAAAGAAGGCAGACGGCTTACCAAAATCGGGTCTGACTTTCAATCACATACACGAGTCTCTCCTTCCGGCTTACGGTGTTCTTGGGTTGATCTAAGGTGAATTTAGTTAAAAAGGATCGAGAATGAAGCAATATGATAGAAATCGTGCTTATGACGTCACCTTCGACTTCCGACATGATAGCACCATCGCTTTTCCCGCATTTGAGCTCCCTCCGGCGCCCCCTACTTCTTCTTTTTTGGTTGACCTAACAGCTAGGGTTTGGGAGGCCAGCCGAAAAGAGGGTAAAATACCTATCCTCTTTTAACTCGGGCCATTCATGCGGGCCCGCATAGAGCAACAAAGACTGTCTGATCCGGCCTATTGAGGGTGTCATGCGTTTCCCTCCCATGTGCATCTCAGACCGTCCGATCAGTCAATCCTGCGAATCTAGGCCATTGATCGTGTTATCGTTGAATCCATTACGTGGGTGATCAAAGCCGTTCATTTGAATTCAGACGGGATTGCGATCGGATTGTTGGTGCGAGCGGGAGCAAATCTAAGTTGTTCGATCCCTTAGGTACGCGAATTGCCAACATGGCTTCCCGCGTGGACACGCCTGCTGACACGACTGTTACGTGGCACATCCTGATTCATCGTGCTACTGACGTGGTCATCCTACATGGGCACTTTTCTTTAAATTACAAAGAAGCCTCGGTTTTCCAAGTTCTCTTTCATGCATGCCCCCCCTTATTTTACATATTGGCCCTAATTCTGGAAATTTGTTTCAAAAGTATCCAAAATGCATATATATTTTTTTCTTAATAATTATTTTTGCACCTTTCAAAAAAAATCAACTCTTATTATAATTTAAGAAAATTTAAATTAGTATCACAAAACTAATTATCCCGAATCGGTAATGCTACAATATGTGTTGTTGAGGACAAAACTAATGAATATCTCTTTAAACATTGATACTGTAGAAACTTAATCCTCTCATAAGTTATAACCATGTACAAATATCATTCCTCAGTTGCTTACAAAATCATTTAACTGCTGATAAGTTGTTTAGCAACTAATTTATATTGATTACATGGGGAATTTGGTGAGCACGAAACTCATAGATTTATGAACAAAAGCAGTTAATGTCTAAGATTTATTGATGAGAACCTAGGTCTCTTTTAGTGAACTAAAATAGTTGTATTCTTCATTCAACTTAAAAGAGGGGTCTACTGGTAAAAATGAAAATCTTATGTTAGCTTAAAGGGGTTGGACACTTTTTTCAAAAGGTATATGCAAGTTAAATACTGATGTTTCTTTTATCACAAACAACAAAACAGGGCTAGAAATAATTTGTAGAGATTGAAATGGATCCATAACTTATGGGTTTGAGGAAAATTTAGTAGCACTCCAATAGATGACAAAGATAATGGCAGTATTAGTTCAAAGAGCACGCATAATAGAAGTATTACACATATCATAGTGGAAAGGGATTCAAAATCAATGGTATCTTCATTGAGAAAATGTAAAAAGGACGATACAGAATTTAGATTGTTTACTGAGGTCATTTTGAAGTTAATTTGTAAATTTATATCTTTTTCTCAAAACTTAAATTAATAGACAGTGTAATTGGTTGTACATGTCTTGGATAGGGAGATAAAAATATCACTTATAATGGCATGTATTCTCAGGAGCACTCAACTTTTTCAGCTCTTATCGTTGTGCTGGATTGATTTCGTCAAGCTTCACTTTTGAATGAAGTCTTTTTCTTTTTAAAAGAAGATATCTAGTCAACAACCTCAAGCATTTTATCTGCTTAAAAGCTCTTAAGAGATTCGTTCACATCTTGCAGAAAAAACCAAATGATTTTAAGAACTAATTATAAGAAACTTTCTCTCAAAGAACTAGTTTACAAAAGCATATGAACAAATTTTCAAAAGAGACTCAAGATGAAATTTATGATATATGTAAAAACTTTAAAAAAAAAAAAAAATCCTAACTATACTAACAATAGTCAACTGACTAAAACATTCAGCTCCCACTAAAATTTCAAGCAAAAACCTTCAGTTACTCAATCGCAGCTAGTAAAATTTTAAGCAAAAATTTTCAGTTACTCAGAACAAATATGCCACAAATATTAGAAACGATGTGATTGTCTTCAGAAATTTTTAGCTTCAGTTATACGTTTGAATTCTCTTCCAATTTTCTTTATTTTAAGTTTTTTTTCCCCTTCCAATTGATTGCACGAGGCTAGGCTAGGAAAAAAATTTCATCTTAAGTTCATATTTGCTTCTATTTTCAGTTTTTCTAAAACCAAAACAATTAAATAGCAAATACTTATGTAAGTGTTCAAAAGAACCCATTCTTCTATAATTAGAATTAAATTGAACTGGCATTTTTGCAAGTTACCTATATTTTCCAGGAGAAAATTTGTTCTATGTCTTGTTAATCATACCATCCCTTCATAATTAAAATATTTCCATTTTATTTTCTCGGAAAAAGAAAGAACAATAGAGACATTAAAAAACTAGGAGAAAAAGAAAAAAGAAAACTATTTTACATTTTCTTCCGTAACAAAGTTAGAAATGGAATGCAGATTCTGACTAGATCTTTGAGATTGTCTACAGACATAAAGCAGGCTGGTGCAACTGCTGTCACAAATTAGCAGCCATTACATAATTCTACCTGCAAACGTTCCAGTTCTAGTTTCCTTCCTAACTCTACTACATATCGTGTTAAACTTTTTCACAAGCCAATTTCGAGAGGTAAAAATAAATAAACAAATCTGCCTGTATGATACAGGCTTACCGAAGTGATAAGCTGTAACAGCCTTTCCGATGAAATTTACCTTGAATTCTTTGTGTCCTCCCATGAACACTTGTTACTGATACTAAGTTAGATGACAGCACTGATTAATGCTTTGCATTGGTTGTCTCATTGTGGCCTTTCAATATCACCGTGGCAAAATTTCCACGATCCATCTTGTTTCTTAAGGATATAGTGAATCTTATAGGTACTGAAATCAAAGGAAATAAGTTGAGAACAGTTAAATAAAACTTGCCTTCAAAATTTCATGGCAGATTACAGAGAAAACATCGGGCTAAGATGACAATCAAATGAAGTTGCAGAAACATCGCGAATTAATGAGTTTGTAATCTCAACAAAATGTAATTTTCTATTTGAAGATGTGACTTCTCTAAAGTTTTATGAAAAGGAATAGCTAAAGCCGGTATTGGATCTGTAAATAACAGTTTCAAATTGAGATAAACTCTACAATATCCCCCATAAAAACTAGTTAAGAAAAAAATAGATGATCATCTAACTAGTCCCATATATGCTAATTAATTTTACTTCTTTCGCTCATATACATCTAACAAACTATGCTCCTTAATACCCCCAACTATCATCATCTCATCATCATCATCATTATCATCATAATCATCATATATCAAATACATATATATTATTATCACTCTTCTTACCTGTAATAATTTGAATTCTTTGGCTGTGATACATCAACTAACTCTGCTGCTTCCTCTAAGAGAGCCTTAATTTCCGCCATTTCCCCATCCGTCCCATTAGAGAAAATGTCAGCTTGCAGGATGGTCAGCTGCAGCAAAACAAATCTCCAATAGCAAGACCTAGTGATTGCTGCATCAGCCAGAGTTTGCCACTGTAACCCAATACCCCACCCCCAAAAAAACCCAAGAGGTAAGAAAAGAGGGAAAGTGAGAAACAACAAAGTAGCACTTTAGACTCCAGAACAAAAGTATTGATATGTTCCATTATGTTACCACTTCATAACAGGTCAGAGCTGGAAGGATATGATTAAGTCTTCAATGGCATTTCATTAACGAATAAAGCCTCTCATCTCATTTTTTATGCACTTCAAAAATCTTGTCCTCTACAAAGTCATGTTCCATGAAGTTTCTATGAGGTTTAAGATTCACGTACTCTTTCTTTTCACCATTGAACTGAGGAATAAAATAAATTTAAGTTTGAAAGCTTAATCAAAATTCCTAAAGCAGTACAGCCAAATTCTCTGGGTTTCTTCATATCCACCAAATATGTCTGTAAACACAGAATAGATAACCTCAAACTTTCTAGAATAGCAATGGCTAATCAAAATCACTCCCAACTAACTTCGGTGATATATGCATCAGTTTCTAGGTTATAACATGAGTAGCTTATACTTGAATTAAATCGCATTACAATGTGCAATTTCAGCTCAAGAATTGTTGGCATAGACTGAAATTATTGCGAAATAAAACACATACTACCTGAACAAGCATTGGTCCATCAAGGGCTTCAGAGAGGCTATAAACCTGATGGCTAGGCCCCAAAGCTTCAGCCTTAATAGTTTGCCATCTTTTCACAATGTCTTCAGCTTCTTCAATAGGCATAGGCCTTTTGTATTCCATTTCCATAGAGGTTGACAGACTCGCAGAAGGAAAAGAAGTTTTCAGATATCCATCATCTGCGTGATAGCCAGGTTGCATCTTGAGCAGCTCCAATAGCTTTGCTATTCTACCAGTGAGGGAACTTGCTTTTAAACAAGCAGTGCCTGCATCGTAAGTCAGAAAAGGTTCTGTTTCACTTGTGTTCGCACTTGGCTTCCTAGATGCCCCCGTAGCAATCCAATTGAACCTCAAACCTGAGAGCTTTATTGAAAAGAGTACGGTGCATCCTAACACAGTAATCAAAGTTATTCCTTTGGCAATACTCATTTGGAAGGGCCAACTCTTGCAAACTTTGTTGTGGTGTGATCCAAGGTTTCTTTTTAATTGAACCGAAGAACCACCAGCATTGCTTCCATTACTGCTCTTGCCTGGTATCAATGGAGTCTGCAAATCAGTTGGAGTCAACTGCTTGACAGCTGACCTGACAGGTCGCAAAGAGTTCACACTGGGAAGAGAGTGCTTAAAATCTCGCCCCTCTGACGCTACAGAAGATAGTGATCTTTGGTTTACCATAAATTTCTCTGGTGCTACTCTTCCTTTCACAGACACTGTAACTTTCTTTTCATCCCTAAAAAAATTAGCCTGCAGATAGGTATATCTGTGAATAAATTCCCATCCACTTTAAGCCTTTATCTATGTTTAGGTCAGCATTAGAAACCTCACCAACAGTGGAGAACAATCTTGGGTATCAGGGAACAAAGCCAGCACAGCATCCTTGAGCCATATTTCCTGGTCAAGTTCAGCAGGCAGTCTGACATGAGGAAGTATCTATCTTAAGTGTAGCATGAAGGTGTAAGAGTATAGGACAGAGGGAAATGGCAGCATAAGGAAAAGAATCCACGTAGGATAATGATTCATGGTTATCTAGTGATCAACCGTATTAATTGTTGTGGTTACCCTGAACCCAATCAAAAAAAAGAGAATAAAACAAAGACAAAAGCTAAAACAGTAATAGTTATAATTTCTATAAGTTTATGGATGGTAGACAAACACGTAACTGATGCATCCTTCAATAAACAGCACTTCACAGTTTCCAGGTTCTTACTTGATATAAAGTTATTTCATAGACTGATCACAGTTTATAAGGCAATACACAATTGACAAGGCTCTGGTCATCCATACCCCAAAAGAGTGGGGGACAACTTAACAACAATTTAACAGCTGAACAAGGATATTACTCTCAGAAGAGATGCAGAGCCATACAGTCATGCTACCAGAGCTAGAAAACTATAACTATTTATGGAAAAATGTATACGTAAGATATCAACTTGTTGTAAGAAATGCAGCTGCTATGTATATAATATCCCACCATTACGTGATGCATCTAAAGCTATTTCTGAACATCTGGAACAAAGAATTTCTTTGCACTAATAGGGAACATACCAATGATGGACTTGGATGAGAAGCAACTTTACTTTCCTTGACTGACATAGAATCAGATATAGGGGAGTTACAATTCGATTCAAGTTGCTTAAGCTTTTCAAGAGCCTCAGCTTCATTACCCTGATAGGAAGACATGGTTACAAAGCACTCTAATGAAGAAACATTCATATTGAACATGATGAAAGTAAACTTCCAAGCCAAGAATTGAAAAAAGAAAAGGTAAATTACAAAAATATGAATCAGATTTAGCACAACCTACAAGCATAACTCCAAATTCGCTGTAATTTTAATTGACAAAAAAACAAAAGAGTTCCTAGTTTTCCAATTTACCCTAGAACTATTCTCCTTCTGATTTTCCATCCGAGGAAGAAAATTTCTTTCTCGAGTTTTTGAATATTTTTCCTTCTAATTTTCTTGTTTTCCCGAACACATTTGACACCTGCTACTCACTCCAACCAACAAAAAACACCATCTTGCTGCTGTTCCCATCTTCACTGATATTCATAACCACATATCCATCTTCTCTCTCCAAAAAAAAAAAGCTGGTTGTAACCATTTTACAATTATAGTGACTGATGAGAGAGAAAAAAGAGGAAAAAAGTCAGAGCCAGTCAGGAATAATAGTCTTTTGGTGGAGAATCTACTCAGGCATATATGAAACATTACAAATATTAGTCTTGAAAACCTTGATTCTTTGACCCATGTCAGACAATTGCCTCCATATTTTCTTTTCTTGTTAAAGAATACTTTCAATCCATTTCTTTAAGAGACTAATACCACTTTATTAATTTTCTAAATACCTTTTTGAAAAGAATACTTCACAGAATGCTCTGTTCTTGGTTTCAATATGATACTTCAATTCAAGTATAATCCAAATGAATTTTTGCCAGGCGAAGCATTTGGTTTTCAACTTTGGTCTTGTTCTAAGCAACCGTCTCCCATTTCTGCCAAGTTATCAGATTCTTATTATTTTCAGTTTGGTTCTACTATACATGCTTGTTGGTGATCCATATCTAAGACTTAAGGGAATTTTTCAGTGGTTGCAGGCAACCACTTATTTTGTGGATGCCATTTAAGATGTAAATTTGGATGTCTTTTAAGATATCAATTTTTCAGTGGTTGCAGGCTATCCAGCATCAATTGTTTTCTATGTCACCTTGATTAGGATTTTAAAAACTGAAGAAAAACAGTAAAGCAATTGGAGTATATAATGCTAGACAGGATAAATCTATTATATCTTAGAAGTCTTCAATTCAAATTTACATAGTTCTAAATTATAAATTTAATTAATCAATAAACTAGTTTAAAAGAGAACATTAATTTATAAGTTAAATATAACAAACAGATTTCCTAAGTTAATAATTTAAATAAATTTTAAGTTTAATAAATTAATAATTATTTACAAAATAAAAGAAAAACTGAAATATAATTTACACAAAACGACTAACTAAAGTGGTGAAAGAGCATGACACGAAGTGGGTAATGGCAGTGATAGAAGGCAAAAGGTACTTTTGAAATGAATTTCTACGTTGGTGTTGTACAAAATAGACTCGCCATTCTTTTTGAAACAATTTGTACTATGAAAAAGTATTCTTGTGATGTTGTGTTGTCTCTTCTTTGCCACCAAACATAGGATTCCACTATTTCATATAGTCTTGTGAATATAGGAAACCAAATTGCTATCTTCAAGTTCATATTTTTTATTTGAAAACTCTGTAGTTAAATTCATGAATTTGAATTCTGACTTTAGTTTAAGCATGGCTATTGGGTCAGTTTCAGGAATGTCTTTGAGGGATACAATACCTAGAAAATAAATTAATGCCTTTAGGTTTTTAACAATTAATTAATAAGGTCATCTTTTCATAGATAATCAAAATTGAGTCATATTTTATCAGATGATACCAAATATAAGTCATGTTTCAGTAAAATTTTCCCTTAAAAAAATAGTAAAAACATTTTATTAAAGAAACAAAAATAAAAAAATATGAAGATAGAAAACATACTTGTCCAAGAAGAAATAAGCAAAATGCTTCCTCAAATTTTAGATCAACACCTTCTGATGCTACTAAACATTCACAAATAATTTTTGCTTTCTGAATCTACAAAAAACAGTACAAACAACATTTAGAAGACAGGCCAAGAAATAAATAATTTTAATCAAAATAATCAGGCTAGATGAGAAATTACCAATTCAATTTGCTTGCTAGAAAATCCGAGAGCAACATGAGCTATCAATGCCATGTAGAAACAATTAAAATCAATCACCACTCGTTGATTCTGTGATTCAAGTGATTTCTTATTCTTCCTTCTGATGGCTAAGTTATCCCATGGAAGAAGATCAACAATTTCGGTTGCCATCAGCCTGTTAAGTGCTTGACTCAAAAAGCATGGCCAGTCCTGCACTTGACATGATGTTTCAACATCAAGACCCTGTCTAAGAAGTTCATGCAAAGCTGCAATGGCACCTCGTCTCCGATCAGCATTTTCTGGCGAGTGAGGCATGCCTAGTAGTTCCAATGTGCAAGCAGGTGCAAGCTCTTCCAGAGACTTTTCTATCTGAAAATCATAGGCAATACTTCTTGTAAATAATTCTTCGTAAAGCAATGTCTGAGTAACAATAAAAAGCTGTCATCTTTTCTTCAATTTCCCCAATTTGCAAATCCATAGCCCTCATACCCCCCCCCCCCCCCCCCTCTTTAGCCATAGTCTAAAGCAAGAAACTATTTGACACCAGCATTTTACCCTCTCGATATTTTACAGGTACAAGAAAGAAAGAGCACCTGAGATAGTAGTGTCATTTTCCCAAGAGATATTTTACTTCTGAGCAAATATTGAGCACGAGCAAGAGATTCAAATCCTTGTGACACTTTGTTCTTCTCAAAACCAATCTTTGCAATTGCACACTTCAAGAAAGCACCTATGATAAGAAGAGGAGGCATAACAAAGCTCCTATAGAAGTTGTTATATGTTCTTAACCTCTTTACTAATCAATCTTACCTCAGCTAGTGCCATAGACAGAAGCAAATCATGAATATATGACTTAGCATCTGGATGCTGAAGAGCTGCCCGGCCAATATCCAGCACAAGTTTCTCCTCCCCAACCTGAACCAGACTAATCTCTATCATCTCTATTTTCTATAACCAAATATTCCAACCAGAACGAACAAAAATTGCATAAAGAGAAAGAATAAAAACATTCCACATCAACCTTAAAGATTATATGAGATAATTGTATCCAAAAGCCACAAAATAACACCCTAGATTTGAGTTTAGCAGCAGGTTATCTGGTCCTTGAAGTCCAAGACAGAACTACTTTGTTAGGTGTGGTATGCAGAACGTGATCTTAAACCACACCTTAAAACTTCTGTAAAACTTTTACCTCTTGAAGAAGGCAGAGGGCACCAGGCAACCAAGCCCAGGGGATTCTAAGAGGAGATTTAGGAGGGATCTTTTCCTTTGGGTTCCCAGCGTATTCTGGTTCAAAGAGGAGCTTATCCCTCACATCCATTAGAAGCTCCTGCAAAATAAAAGAGAGTAAATATTTGAGGCAGTAACTTAGGAAGACATGGAAGCCATTTCAACTGTTACTGCATCAAATAAAAAAGAACAGAAAAAGAAAGGTCGAGAATCAAGCAAAACTACAACCAAATTTATACTTCCAAGTTACCTGGCGTGACAGAACAGCATCCATGGTGTAACCTTCCTCAACCTCAGCCCTTTTCAAATCCATAACTGACTTAACAATTTCATCTTTCTCAGCTTGATCAGAGACACCAATAAGCTGCAAAAGATAATATTGACATATGAGTTGTTAACATAAACAGCAAAAGGTTTTCAAATTCCAGTTACTTTTTATATGAATCTTCTTAAACAACTCAACTTGTAAACAGACAGACTTCAAAGAAATAAGTAAAATATCCATAAAGAAATTATGATACTAGTTTCTATGAGAAGATACACAGGCTACCAGCATGACTCAAACACGGTATGTCCAACTCCGTAAAACTAGAATGGCAAGTTAGAAAGACAAGCAAAAGCTGGAACAATTTTCAGCCCTCCAAAACAACTTGCAATGGCCTACCACCAAAAAAAAGCCAGGAAACAATTTCAGAACTTTCTATTTTATTTTACTACCTAACTTGTCGTTGTATTAATAAAGGATATGATTAACTAATGTGACTAAAAAACTAGAAAATATGAATAACAACGAAAAGCTAGAAACTTCTCTATTCTCTATGATGAATGATGAAAAATTATTGGTTCATGTCTGCATTGTGGTACTAGTGTGAATAAAAAGCTAAATAGAAACATCACAAAAACCATGATGAATAATGAATCTGCAACATGATCTTTCCGATATCTTCTCTAGTAAACTTGAGCATAAATATACACCTTAAAGAAAAAGAGAATGAAGAAATTTATGAAATCTTATAGGATAGAATCCACTGTGCTTCTCTTCAGGAAAACAAGCATTATTTAAATAATACAAAGAAAACCCATACGCTAAAATGATATAACTACAAGAAAACAACACAAAAGATGTTGTATCTTAAAAACCCAAAAATATCAGTTTAAAGCTTCTATTTCTAGCTATGACTAATTTATCTACTTCCAAAATTAAGCAAATTGGAAAAGCCCCTAGCAGCTCCAGCCATTCCTTCACAAAATATCAGAACTCCACAATGCCAGATAGTGAGCTATCAGAAAGCAGGTGAAGATGGACATGGTACTGCACTTCACATTATAAACCCAAATGATTTTCAAATAGCAATCTGTATAGAGACAATTGCACTGCTTTTACTGTATAGAAATAATTCAACTGCATTTTTCACTTTGATGCTTGTTCAAATGAAGTACGATGGATTCCCCAAAATATGAAATTAGTTGCCATAATACTATTTTATGAACGAGCAGGGAGCATACATACCCAGAGGATTGGTTATACCACTAGAAACAAAATCTTGACAGGAAAACATTGCAGGTAGATCTTTTCCGATAAACAGTCTAACACTCATTACACTTTAAAATTATATATATATATATATAACGACTTTAAGAGAGAAAATAATTGCGTGTCAAAGTAAAGACCATGAGAATGCATCAGCAAATTTAAGCCATGTGCCTGAACACATAATTCATAAGCTACCTTTCCTCAGAGAAAATAACATTGTAAAATACAGTACCCTTTCCCAAACATATAACAGACAAAAACAATGACAAAATTCTGAATCACACTAAATGATCCCCGCAATTTCACGAAATCATTTCTAACAAAGACATAGGCTCGCGGGCACAAATAAGCGGTGTGCACGATGATGGTATATAACATCACAGAAAAATCAAGAACGGACCTGGTAACAATTAACAGGTATTTCGACGGTACTGAGTCTAGAGGGCGCACTGTCTACAATGCGAGTACCTGCGGCGGCCTTCAGCCTCCATCGGCCATCAGCAAAACGCATGTCCCGCAAACAAGGCCAATCACAAACCCTAGAGATGCGAGATTCAGATGAGTTCGTTTGTGCTGTGAAGCTTAATAACGAAACATCACTCGAGTTTTGGCTTGGGAAGTTAGTAACGGTTTTATTATAAAAGCTTCCACAAAGCAAACACGAAGAAGAAGATAAAAGCAGTATCCCGTTAGTCAGCGACATGGCGGCCTGAACACTAAGAACAGGATCGATGAGTCCTTTTCAATCCCTCTCCATTGGATTTAACGCCGAGAAGAGGAATTCGACAACTGCTCTCCGCTTACCTCTGTTCCCGGATTTTTTATTTGATTCTTACTCGCATAGAATGCCAAAATTAAAAAAAAAATTAAAAATAAAAATAAAATACAGATTTAAGTCGAAGTTTGAGTCTTATGTTTATTTTGTTTTAAAAAATAAAAAATAAATAAATTAGTGAAAAAAATAAGACATGATAACTATATCCCTATTGTGTAACTATAATTTTTTATTTCTAAATAAAGAAACTAAAGAGAAACAAATAGTCTAAAAATAGTTTTAATTATTTTTTTATAACTAATTATTTTATTTTTTATGAAGCTAAATTAAATAAAATACTACATCACTCTTTTCATTTTCTTCATTAGCAATCTTTTTGTTTACTTTTTCCAGTTCTAGTTATTTAGAAAAAAAAATGTTCATTATATTCATTTTATTTACTTATGATTTTCTTTGGGGGCTAATTTTAAATCTATAATAATATGACAACATGTAATTGATAAATTTGATAAAGAATGAGTATTTTCGAAGAAAATTAGTTATTTATCTATTGGAGTTTAAGTGACGTTAGTTAAAGTTGTATATGTACATATCATAATATTTTATATGTTATTGATGAAGATATTAGTGGGATTAGTAATAGAGTAGAGGCTTTAAGTAAGAAATTCAACTAGACAAATACTATAGATAAAAGAAAAGTTCATTTTGTATCATAGGATATCATTTGTTTATTATAAGAATGGTTAGTTTAGGAAGTATCTTAGAAATGAACTAAGCAATATTAAATAAATAGATACATAATTTTGGGAATAATGTGAATGCATATTGGAGAAGAATTATTTGCGATATTCATAGACATGGTTATGATAGGTTTTTTTTTTTCTAGGGAAAGTCTACCGAGAGGAACATTAGGTTCACAAAAGAATCACTAAAAGTAGCTTAAAGCAATGTGAAAAAGGGTTTAATAGGAAATATCATTTTAGATTATATGAACAATGATAAATAATTACTTTTTAAAATAATGTTTGAGTGGGAGATTATACCTTAGAAGGTATGTAGAGCTTGGGATGGATTACATAGAATTAGAATATTGGGCTTAGGAAGGACGTGTTTTTGGTGGAATTTTGAAATATAAAATGAGATTTATTATGTCATGAGGAAGACAAAGCTATACAGAGTTTAATATGCTTGCTTAGGGTGGTAGGACATAGTGTAGGTATATCAAAGATTAATCCCCTCTTTAATATAAAGATCTATATATAAAAAAAAAAAAGTTATGAGGATCTAAGGAGCAGAAAAAGATGGGGATAGTTAAAATTTTCTATCTAGTAGTTTAAATAATTTAATTAGAGAGAAAAAAGAGAATTTTTAAACAAAAATCAATAGAACAATTTAGAGTAATTGATCTAATTAAAATAAAATTGATATATCTTCTTAGTATGAGTAACTTTCTTTTTTTAGTAATATTGTCATCTTTATCACAGATTTATCTATATATCACAATAAAAAAAGAGGTATAAGATTGAACAAATATGAGAGACTAGCACTTGTATCGTAAAAATTTAATGTTTGATAGACCATCTTTTGGCATTTATTGGGATAAGAGGTGAGATAAGGAAGTTGAATTGGTAGCAATAGAAAAGACACTATCTATGGTAGTTAATAACCCTATTGACAAAGTAGAAGCATTTAACATAAAAACATTTAAATTGTATATTCTTTTAGGTTATGAGATATTTTTTGTGGAAATTAAATATGGTGATAATAAAATAATAAATTGGAAAATGAAGTTAGTAGAGAAATCTTTTAAGAATAGATAGAGAGAAATGAGTTAGTAACAACTTGAGTATGTAGTTTATTATGCTTAGATTCCTTGTTGTATGTAGTTTTTTACTTTTAAATGCACTATTAGTTTTCTCCTCACATGTATGAGTTTTGAAATTATTTATTATAAAAAATTGAGAGTAATGTGTGTAGCGCCCGGGGAAATTGAAGAAGAAGAGAAAAAAAAAAAAAAAAACGTGCGTGCCACGTCAGCAGCCACGTCAGCAGACCCAGTCAGCAGTCCTGGCCAACCAGGACCTGCCACGTGGCAAAACCACGTCGACCGGGGACGGGCCACGTTGGCGATCTGCGTGCGCGCGATCGGACGGTCCAGATCAATCGCGCGCACGGACAGTCCAGATTTAATCGCACGGACGGCCCAAATTTAATCAAAAACGGACGGCCCAGATTAAATCAAAATGGACGGCTGAGATCAAAAGGCAAAAGGGTATAAATAAGACCCCCACACCAGACCCCAAACCCTAGCCGCCTGCCCTCGCCGGAGAAGACGAACCAGAAGCCGGCCGGAGGACGACGAAGGGGACGCCTAAAGACTCCATAGTCATATTCGTAGCTTTTACTTTCAAGTTTCTCCTTTAGGTAGTTTGATCTTTTATATTTTGTGAGCACGTTTTTGGTTTTAGTGTAAGGGATGTTATTCAAATCTTGACTTCGCTTCCGCATTTGATATTTTTAATATACATTTCATTATGAATTTCTGGGGCTGCTACAGTTGGTATCAGAGCCGCATTTCCTCGGACCCATCCCTTACACAATAGTGCCTTAGAGAAATACCCACCGATATATCGTTACTCAAGCATTCCTTGTGAATGCAGGTACACGGGAATGAGGAGAGGAAGGCCCCCACTAAACCGAGCGGCCCCAGATAATTCACTTCGGGAGGATTTAGATAGACTATTCGAGATGGTGGAGGCTCTTGCAGCTGCCCAGAGAAGGCAAGAGGAGAGAAGGGAGTTACCGGGACCTCCTCCGCTAGCGCAGGTTGAGCCCCCGCTACAGCAGGCGGATCTTGAGCCACCCCGGCAGGAGCCTGTTCCTCCACGGTACCACCCGGTACCACAGCCACAATACCAACAGGTGCCGCCACAGCACATTCCAGTGCCCCCACGACATCAGCAGGCGCCACCACAGGGTCCCCCAGTTCACCCTCAGCCGGCCCCAGTCCCTCTACCTCGGGACCCCGCTCCCTCCTTGATTGACCCCGGCTTCATAGAGAGGTACAGAAGACTGAACCCTTCCACTTTTTCAGGGGGATCCTCTTTCGAAGAGGCCCAATACTGGCTGGCAGAGACTGAGAGAGCTTTCGAGACCTTGGGAGTAGTTCCTGAGCAGAGGGTTGCCATTGCCTCCTACATGCTGGTGGGGGAAGTAGTACGCTGGTGGGAGCTCAAGCGGGCCACCCTGCCTGCACCAGTTACTTGGGAGCAGTTCCTAGCGGCCTTCCATGCGGAGTATCTCCCTAAACACATCCAACATCTAAAGGAAATGGAATTTGCTCAATTGGTCCAGGGAAATATAACAGTGTCGGAGTATGCCCGTAAGTTCCTGGAGCTGGGCCGACATGCCCCGGAGACATTGTTGGATGAGGGCCGAAAGGCCAGGAAATTCCAGTGGGGTCTCCGCCCGGAGATTAGACAGCACTTACTGGTGATGGAGCTCGAGACATATTCGGCAGTCCTAGCAAAGGTGCAGATCATAGAAAGGAGCTTCGACACCCGTCCTCAGCTAGCGGGAAGTTCCCGACCCTCAACCCCGCTCCGCAGGCCAGCGCCTACCATGCCTGTCCAACCCAGTAAGAGGCCCAGACCCGTCGTCCAGGCCCCTCCTCAGGCTACCAGGGCAGCACGTGGGAAGATCTGCCAGTACTGCGGCAGGGATCATGGGGACCGACCCTGCTACCGCCTCAACAACACCTGTCGCATATGCTGCAGTGCCCAGCACTATGCAAGGGAGTGCCCTAGGAACCAGAATCAAGGGAGGCCTCCAATCCAGGGCAGAGTTTACAACCTTACCCAGAAGGATGCCGACGCAGACCCGGACGTGGTACATGGTATGTATACTATCTCTGGCCACATTGCTCATATTTTGTTTGATACTGGTGCATCACATTCTTTTATTTCACATGTTCTTGCTTCCAAAATTTGTGTATCACCTGATAGACTTGATTCATTATTGCTTGTATCTACCGCTGGGGGGGAGACATTGCTAGGAGAGGTTGTCTACAGGGCATGTGCCGTGGAGATAGCAGATAGGAAATTGAGGGTAGACCTGATAGGGTTAGACACAGGGTATTTTGATGTAATCCTAGGAATGGATTGGCTAGCGGCGTATCACGCCACCATAGACTGCTTTAACAAAAAAATTGTATTTAATCCTCCCAACGAGGAGCCATTTACAAGTTAATAAAATTATTCGGTACTGATTTCCCCTAATGGCAAATTCTTTTCTTTTTAATTCCCAGTGCCTTAATCTTGTATTTTCTCTAACTAGGTAAACCCAAGAAAGAAGTTTGTATCCAAGAGATTCCAGTAGTCCGAGACTTTCCAGACGTATTTCTGGATGAACTGCCCGGTCTACCAGGGGACAGAGAGGTCGAGTTCACCATAGACTTACAGCCAGGAACCCAGCTCATCTCGGTAGCTCCTTACCGAATGAGCCGCATCGAGATGGAAGAACTAAGGAAACAGATCACTGAGCTACAAAACAGTGTAAAAATGAAAAAAAAATTGATGGATGATGAAATTGAAAAGAATTTTGAAAAAAAATGGTGAAAATTTAACTTTTGGGGGTATTTTTGAATGAAAAATCGAAAATTATGGGTCAAAATAAAATTTACGAAAGTTGTACCATGTAGGATGCCCAGTCAACAGCTCCGACGAATCAGAACGCGTCGCGTGGCAACGGACGCTAACGTGGTGCCACGCGGGTGATATGCGTGCCCGCAATCGAACGGCCTATATTCGCTCCCGCGTACACGGACGCCCGGAAGCGTTCCCTCCCCTAAACGCGATTGGACGGTCAGATTTAAACACGATCAATGGTCCATATCCACTTTATATTTAAACACGATCAAACGGCCCATATTAGATTGCGTTGAATGCCCTAGATTCACTCCTTATTTAATCACAATCGAACAGTCCAGATCAAACGTGATGGACAGTCCAAATTAAAAGGGAACGAATATAAATAATCATCTTCACACCAAACCATAACCCTATTCGCCAGACACCTTCGCTGGAGAAGAAAATCCAGCCGCTAGGAAGGAGAGCCACCGTTACCCGTCGTCACGTCGGAGCCACTTTCGACAGCCAAAAGAGGTAAAACTTTTCTCTTTTGCTTGGAATTCAATTTCAAACACCTCTATGGCCACATTGGAGAAAAAAGATCAATGAATTGGTCGAAAATCGTGGGCAAAGTCCGGCACTGCCGTTGCGAGAAATTGCAAAAACTGCCTCCGATAAGGTCCTTCCCGATTCCCATTTTACAAAATTTTTTCACCGTTATAATCATCATTTCCTTCTCTACAGGTTAACCGAAGCAAAACACCCAACCGCAAAAGTGAGCCGGCGGACCTCCTGCACTAGAGGACCCCGCCGCTAGTGTGTTTTGATTTTTTATTTTTTTTTTGTCCAACTGAGGTCCCTTAATGTGTTTTCTCGCAGCGATTGATGTAAAATCGGCCAAAAAAACCCAACCCGAGGCAGATTGCCGCCATAGGCAGCGGCCTAGTCGCCGGAGCACTATGGAGCCGCCGTGCCGGAATTTCAGAATTGGCGAAAAAGGGGTCCTGACACTATTTTTGGATTTTTGGGTTATTTATAGATACTTGTAAAACGTTTTAATTTTCGAAGAAAAATTTAGGGAATCTGGAGACCACCAATAAGTGTAGTCAATAAGTTTAGCTTTTCGAACATCAAATTGAGTAAGAATCCCTCACTCTATTCTCTGTTATGGAAATTGAAGTCAAATTAACAATAATACAGTGTTTTTGTGTAATTTAAAAAGTATCCACAATTAATTACGGGTTACTAATGGAGACATAACCAGAAATTATTCAATGTTGATTTTGTTGATTGATTTTACAATTTGAATGCATGATAGTATCTGATTGATCGATTTTATAGATTTAAATGCATGTATTGTTTGTTTTATGTGTTTATGGTTGAATTAAAAAAATGGAGATTAAAGGAAAATAGAAAATTGTGTGATTAAGTGAATGGATGAAACGACAGCTTTACTGGATATCCTAAGAGATGGTGAATGGACCGGGTACATAGGAAACTCTACCGTGAATGTTGCCCTATACTAGACGAGATATCGAGGCTTGGTAATTTGACACTTATACTAGACGGGGTATGGGGACGACTCATTTCACTCTCATACTGGATGGAGTATTGAAATTTAGTAGTTTGACACTCATATCTAACAGGGTATAATGACGGCCCATTAATTAGAAATGTTAAAGGAAATGGTTCACGCGTTGTTGGGACATCCCTATGAAACCCCATTGATATCAGTAGGCTGATAAATGATAAAATTATCGTTCCAATCAATTATATATGAAATCATAATCTGTGTTCTATTGTTGTCTCTATAAGTTATTTTGTAAATCTCGCTGCGGTAAGTAGATGGTAAATGATTTGTTTATAATAAATGAATTTGCTTAATTAAGAGCTTCATTAGTTGATTTAATTTTTTTACCAACCTTCATTTCTGTGTCGGTGAGTAGTGTGATATTCTTACTGGGCTAGTGTAGCTCATTCCTTATTTAACCATTTCATACCAAGAGAACTAGGATCCAGAGCCCGATCCATAATAGGGTTGCGAGTAGGATGCCAGTTTTATTTATTTTACGTTTATTTCCTTAATTTTTTGTATTTCCTTCAAAATATTAATTTTTGTAATACTATTTGGTACTTTAAGTTATTGTGTAAGGAATGTAAACGCTAACAAATTATTTCCCTTCTGCACTTAATTTATGATTTATTACCTTTTGAATTCCAAGGTCGTTACAATTTGTATCAGAGTCGCGTTCTTCGAACTCATTCTTTACCCAAAATTCTTAGGAAACACCAAAAATAATGAATTATCACTCAACCGTTCCTTATAAAATATAGATACAAATAGATGAAGAGATGAAGATCCCCACTAAACCGAGCAGCCTGGGAGGGTTCGCTTAGAGAGGATGTTGATCTGTTATTGAAGATGTTGGAGAGACTCATTGCTGCCTAGCAGGCCCATGAGGAAAGGAGAGAGCTACCTGACCCTCCCCCGCTGCCACAGGGTAAACCACCCCTGCAGCAAGAGGATCCCGAGCTACCCCGGTACGACCTTACTCCTCCACAGTACCCCCCAGCATCACCACAGTATGATCTGGTGCCCCAGCTACAGTACCACCCAACATCACCACAGTATGGCTCGGTGCGCCAACTGCATCACCCGACACAACCACAGTACAATCTGATGCCTCCACTGTATTATCCAGTCATCCAGTCTACTCGTAGCACAGTCCAACCCCTCTTCCACGAGACCTTATTCCTCCTATGATGGACCCAGACTACATTAAAAAGTATAAAAGACTAAACTCATCTACTTTTGCAGGGGGATCCTCATTTGAAGAAGCCGAGTACTGGTTAGCTGAGACAGAGAAGGTCTTTATGACGCTGGGGGGTCATTCCCGAACAGAAAGTCATCCTTGCTACCTACATGCTAGTGGGAGAAATAGGCTGCTAGTGGCAACTCAAGAAGGCCACCCTACCCATTCCAATCACTTGGGAACAGTTCCTGATGGTCTTTCATGCAGAGTACCTTTTAGAGCATCTCTGACATTTGAAGGAGATAGAGTTTGGACACTTGATCCAAGGAGACATGACTATATCAGAATATGCTTGCAAGTTCTTAAAGTTGGGCCGGTATTCCCCTAAAAGCATGATGGATGAAGGCAGGAAGGCTAGAAGTTTCGAGTGGGGTCTTTGTCTTGAGATCTGACAGCAGTTGTATGTGCTCGAGTTCAGTACTTATTCGATTGTTCTGACCACGACACAGTTAGTGGAGAGGAACCTCCACTCTTTCCCTTCAATAGTAGGGAGCCTCAGGCCCTCGGCTCCACACCGCAGATCAGCACCTACTACACTTGTTCAACAAAAGAAGAGATTCATACCGATGACTCAAGCTCCCCCTCAGGTTCCAGCAGCAGGACGCGGTAAGACCTGTCAGCACTGTGATAAGGATCATGGGGACCTCCTATCTAGGGCAAGACTTACAACCTCACTCAACAGGATGCAGAAGTCAACCTGGACGTGGTATAGGATATGTACACTATCTATAACCATCTTGCTCATATTTGGATTGATACTGGTGCATCACATTCATTTGTTTTACATGTTTTTGCATCAAAATTAAATATATTACCTGAAAAATTTGATTATATGTTGTTTGTGTCTACTTTGGGAATAGGATACTATTGGGAGAGGTTGTATACAGAGCCTGTGTCATAGATATAGCTGATAGAAAATTGAGTATGGACCTAATAAAAATTGACACGGGAGACTTTGATGTAATTTTAGGAATGAACTACCTAGCGGCGTATCATGCTACCGTAGATTGTTTTAACAAGAGGGTTGTATTCAACCCTCATAATGAGGAGTCATTTATAAATTAATAAAATTCTTTAACATTTGTTCTCTCATGGCAAATTTTCTTATTATCAAGTACTTTAACCCAATTGTTTTCTCTAACTAGGCAAACCTAAGAAAGAAATTTGTATTCAAGAGATTCCGGTAGTACGAGACTTTCCAGATATGTTTCCGGATGAACTATCTGGATTGCTAGTGGACAAAGAAGTCAAATTTATCATAGACCTTCAACCAGGCACCCAACCTATTTTAATTGCTCTTTACCGCATGAGTCGTATTGAGATAGAGGAAATGAGGAAGCAAATTATTGAATTATAGGACAGTGGATTCATTTGACCTAGTGTATCCCATTAGGGTGCTGGAATCACATTTGCAAGAAAGGTAGATGAGACATTGCGGTTATGTATTGGCTATAAGTATCTGAACAGGGACACAATCAAGAACAAGTACCCCATCCTAAGGATCAATGACCTCTTTGATCAGTTGTAGAGTGCTCAGATCTTCTCTAAGATAGACCTGCATTTAGATTACCATCAGGTAAAGATCAGGGCAGAAAACATTCCCAAAACTGTCTTTCGAACTAGGTACAGACACTATGAGTTCCTATCATTTGGACTAACTAGTGCTCCAACCATCTTCATGGACTTGATGAACAGGATTTTCAAACAATTCTTAGATCAGTTTGTCATTGTGTTCATCGATGATATCTTGGTTTATTCAAAAAGCATAGAAGAACACGTTCACCATTTGACTCATGTTTTGCAAGTTCTTAAAGAGAAGAAGCTATATGCAAAGTTAAGTAAGTGTGGGTTCTGTCTTGAGTAAACTACCTTTGTAGAACACATTATATCGAAGGATGGAGTATCAGTGAACCCTGAAAAAGTTAAAACAGTGACCGGCTGAAAAAAATTGACCTCGATTAAGGAGATCCGTAGCTTTCTAGGGACCACAGGTTATTACCGCAGGTTTGTGGATGAGTTTTCTAGCCTAGCTACTCCTCTGATTTGTCTCACAAAGAAGAATGTCAAGTTTGAGTAGACGAGAACTGTGAAAGAAGTTTTTCAAAACTAAAGAAATGGTTGACTATCGCACATGTGTTGGCCTTGCCAAGCGGATCAGTGGTATATACAATTTATAGTGATGTCTCCTACCTAATGTTGGGTTGTATTTTAATGCAGCAAAAAAAGGTCATAGCCTATGAGTCCAGACAGTTGAAGAGTCATAAAAAAAAGTACCCCACCCACGACGTAGAACTTGTCGCAATTATCCACGCCTTAAAGAATTAGCGTCATTATTTGTATGGAGAGACCTTTCATATCTATACCGATCATAAGAAGTTAAAATACATATTCACTCAAAAGGATTTCAATATGCGTTAGAGAAGGTGGATAGAACTCCTCAAGGACAATGATTGTGATATCTTGTATCACTCGAGTAAAGACAACGTGATAGCCGACACACTTAGCAGGAAAAGTGCAGGTACATTAGCTCATTTGATAGTTTCATAATGCACGGAGATAGGGGTCACACAACAGGTACGGCTACAGGATTTGAAGAGAGTCACATGTTTGGGCTACCTGACTGTTCACCTTGAGTTAATCTAGAGAATAAAAGAAGTTCAGTCTGCGATTCTACCCTAATAGCCTTCAAGAAAGATATAGAATAGGGAGTTAATTTAGAATTTTGAGTCTTTGTCGATGGGTTGCTCAAATTCCAAGATAAGGTGTGTGTTCCAGGTAACAGTGAGTTGAAAAGAGACATCATGACAGAGATCCATAGCTCAAAGTTTGACAAGCATCACGGAAGCACTAATATGTATCATAGTATACGACCTCGATTTTAGTGGAACAGGATAAAAAGAGATGTATTTGACTTTGTTTCTAACTATTTGGTGTGTCAGCAAGTCAAGACAGAGCATCAAGAACTAGGTGGGCTACTTCAGCCATTACCAATTCCGGAGTGGAAGTGGAAACATATCACCATGAATTTCGTGACAGGATTGCCTAAGGCACGCTTAGGATATGATATCATCTGGGTAATTGTTGATCGGCTTACCAAATCTTTCCACTTCTTAGCATCAAGATGACCGATCCCTTAGACAAGTTAGCAAGAATGTACATCCGAAAAATAGTCAGATTATATAGAGTGACTGTGACAGTAGTGTCCGATAGGACCCCAGGTTCACTTCTCGGTTCTGATCTAGCTTTCAACGTGCCATGAGAATGAAACTGTCCCTTAGTACTGTATTCCACCCTCAGACCAATGAACAGTCAGAAAGGACGATTCGCACACTTGAGGATATGCTTCGAGCTTGTGTTCTTGATTTCGAGGGTCATTAAGATGACCATCTACCTCTGATAGAGTTCACCTACAATAACAGCTATCAAGCAAGTATAGGCATAGCTCCATACGAGCCATTGTATGGTCACCCATACAGATCACCGATCTGTTGAGAAGAAGTGGGTGATAGAAAACTATTCGGTCCAGATCTTGTAGAGGAGACTACAGCCAAAATAGTTAAGATCAGAAAGAACATTTAAACAGCGCAGAGCAGGCAGAAGAATTATGCGGATACTCAGAGGAGAGATTTGGAATTTGAGAAAGGTGATCAGGTGTTCCTTAAGCTCACTCGTTTCAAGAGAATCAGTAGGTTTAGCAAGAGGGGGAAAATCCCCAGTTTATTACAACCGCCTACAGAGTGGCACTGCCTCCAGAACTTTTCAGGGTCCATAATGTATTTCATGTGTCCATGCTACGCAAGTACAACCCGAATCCCTATCACGTCTTAGTCCACGAACCTCTTTCACTCCAGGAGGATCTGTCCTACGAAGAAGTACTGGTTGATATTGTAGACCGAAAGAGCATATTACTCTGCAATTGAAAAATTTCCTTTGTTAAGATCCTATGGCAAAATCACACACCGAGAGAGACCACACGGAAGCTAGAATCAGACCTCAGAGCTTAATATCCCCAGCTATTTGATTAATAGTGAGAGAGACAAATTTAAGAGACCAAATTTCTTTTAAGGAGAGAGAGTTGTAATACCCAAAGTAATTTTAATATAATTTAAATTAATTTATAAATATAATTTTTTAATTTTAATTTAGTGTAAAAATAAAGAAAATTTAATGGAGGATGAAATTGAAAACAATTTTGGAAAAAAATGGTGAAATTTTGGGTTCTTGAGATATTTTTTAAAGAAAAATTAGAAATTAGGGATCAAAATATAATTTAAAAAAGTTGTGTTACGTAGGATGCTTAGTCAGCAGCCCTGACGAACTAGAACGTGTCGGGTGGTAACGGACGCTAATGAGGTGCCATGCGGGAGGCCATGTGGGCGATCCGTGTGCCTGCGATCGAACGACCCAAATTCACTCTCGCACGCACGGACAGCCCAGATGCGTTCATTCCCCCAAGTGCTATCAGACAGTCAGATTTAAACGTGATCAACAGTCTAAATCCATTTCCTATTTAAACACGATCAAACGGTCCAGATCAGATCGCATTGAACAGTCTAGATTCACTCTCTATTTAATCGCGATCGGACGGTCCAGATCAAATGTAATAGACGATCCAGATTAAAAGAGAATGGATATAAATAACTCTCTTCACACTAAACCCTAACCCTAGCTGCCAGACACCCTCGTTGGAAAAGAAAATCCAACCGCTAGGAAAGAGAGCCGCTTCCATCCGCCGCCGTCTCGAAGCCACTTCTGACCGGCAAAAGAGGTAAAAATTTCCTCATTTGCTTAGAATTCAATTTTAAACACCTTATGGTAAAATCTGTAGCAGCCCTGGAAATTTAAAATGGAAATTATATTATGAATATCAAATGCAGAAGCGAAGTCAAAATTTGAATAACATCCCTTACACTAAAACCAAAAACGTGCTCACAAAATATAAAAGATTAAACTACCTAAAAGAGAAACTTGAAAGTAGAAAAAAACTACGAATGTGACTAGGGAGTCTTTAGGCGTCCCCTTCGTCGTCCTCCTGCGGAACCGGCTCAGGAACGATTTCCTCTTGATCTAAAATGATTAAATAAGGAATGAGCTACACTAGCCCAGTAAAGACATCACGATATCTCACCGTCACGGAGGTAAAGGTGGGTAGAAAACACAAAAAGACCAATGGAGCATAATTTACAACAAATCCTTTTATTAATAATAAAACCTTTACCATCCACTTACCTCGGTGGAATTTATAAAATAATATACGAAAGCAATAACATTATCATAATCATGGAATCATATAAACTGTAAAACATAACACTTATCACGTCTTTTGTAATTCAATCATTATACAACATATTTTTTCCCCATTTACAAGCCCACTAGTATCCACGGGGATCCATAGGGGTCTCGCTACCCGTTAATCCTTAACACTTGAAATCCATTCCAGGGCCGTCCCCATACCCCGTCCGGTATGGGCGCCAAACCATAGACCTCATTACCCCGTCCGGTATGAGGGTGAAACGGGCCGTCCCCATACCCCGTCCGGTATGGGCGCCAAAGCATAGACCTCATTACCCCGTCCGGTATGAGGGTGAAACGGGCCGTCCCCATACCCCGTCCGGTATGGGCGCCAAAACACATAAGATCTCCATACCCCGTCCGGTATGGGAGACCATAATCCCGGTAGGGTTCCCTACGGACCCGGTCCGTCCACCATCTCCCAGGATATCTAGTCAGGCTGACCACATTATACCATTACCCATTTACATAATTTTTCATTCTCTTTTTCCTCAGTCAGCATCATTAATCCACATACAAGCAAACAAACAGTAATTTATGCTAAACAGACAACATACAGCATCAATATCCCGATCATTTAATCCATAATCAATAAAACAGTAAAACATGCACACGAAACTATAAAATGAAAACATCGAACCTCATGCCGCATTTAAAACTGTAAAATAGGCCAAATAACAGTTAACCGACAAATACACTAGACTTTGGCTCCATTAGCGACCTTAAGCAATTTCACACATTCGTTGATTCATGAAATACCGTTTTATCATTTATTGAACTTTAAAACCGTGATAGGAAATAAGGTGAGGGGTCTTACTCGTTTCGGGGTCCGAACACGGCTTCACAGTGCGCTTGCAAGCTGTCCCTAATTTTTCCTGAATTTTCCTCGGGGAACTGAAACGCACTACTGGTACCTGCACGTCTTCCAAAAAAATCCCAAATTAGGCCCAGGGCCCCTTTCGGCCCAAATCGCAACTCCAGCATGGCGGCTTCGCTGTGCTCCGGCGTCGGCGCCGCCGCTGGCAGCGGCGATTCGCCTCGGGTTGGCTTTTTTTGGCTGTTTCCGGCTGAATTCGGACACTCTCGCTTCGGTCCCTGCGAGAAAACAACCCTAGGGCCCTCGGGGGGCCAAAAAATTACGGAAAAACAGAGCTTACAAGCGGCGGCGCTCTCGGGTGTGGCGGCTCTCCGGCGAGGTTCGTGTTTTGGTGATTCGGCTCCGGTCAACCTGTAGAGAAAAGAATGGTGATCACGGTGATATAAAAATTGCATCAAACAGAGGCCGGGAAGGTCCTCATTGGAGGCAAAAATCGAGAAGGGGCGCGGCGGCGCCGTTGGGCTTCGGCCGTGTATTCCAGCCGTTTGGCCGAGATTTTGGCTCTGATTTGGCCACAGGAGGAATCAGCGTGGAAAAACGAGTCGGGGTACGAAATTTACCTCGATCGGCGGTCAGAAATTCCTCCGGTGTGGCGGCGGGTGGCGGCGGCCGGCTTCTGGTTCGTCTTCTCCGGCGAGCGGCAGGCGGCTAGGGTTTGTGGTCTGGTGTGGGCGTTCTATTTATAACCCTTTGCCCTTTGATCTCAGCCGTCCATTTTGTTTTAATCTGGGTTGTCCGATCGCGCCTACGCGGATCGCCAACGTGGCCCTTTTTGGAACGACGTGGTCTTGCCACGTGGCAGGTCCCGGTTGGCCGGGACCTCTGACCGGGCCTGCTGACGTGGCTGCCGACGTTGGCTTTTTTTTTTTTGGCCCCTTTCCGAGCGCTACAAAATCAGAGCAAAAGAACTGATGGATTGACCGAAAATTACGGGCAAAACCCGGCGACGCCGCCATATGAAATTGTAAAAATCGTCTCCGATGAGGTCCTTTCTGATTTTCGTTCTGCGAAATTTTTCTACCGTTGTAATCACCATTTCCTTCTCTACAGGTTGACCAAAGTAAAACACCAAACCGTAAAAGTGAGCTGGCAAAGCCGTCGCACCGGAGGACCCCGCTGCCGATGTGTTTTGATTTTTTATTTTTTTGGTTAATCGAGACCCCTTAGCGTATTTTCTTGCATGGATTGATACAAAACTCGCCGAATTCGGCTGAAAATAGCCAACCCGAGGCAGACCGCCACCACAGGCGCAGTACCATCGCCGGAATTCTGAAATTTGCCAAAAAGCGGTCCTGACACTGTTTTTGGGTTTTTTTAGAATATTTATAGGTACTTGTAGTACGTTTTAATCCTCGAAGTAAAATTCAAAGAATCTGGGGACCGCCAGTAGGCGTAGTCAACAAGTTTAGCTTTTCAGACATCGAATCGAGTAAGAATCCTTCACCATATTCTCTGTTATAGAAATTGAAGTCAAATTAATAATAATACGGTGTTTTGTGTAATTTAAAAAATATCCATAATTAATTACGAGTTACTAATAGAGACAGAACCGAAAATTATTCACTGTTGATTATGTTGATTGATTTTACAATTTGAATGCATGATAGTATCTGATTGATCGATTTTATAACTTTGAATGCATGTATTGTTTGTTTTATGTGTTTACAGTTGAATTGAAAAAAATGAAAATTAAAGGAAAATATGAAATTACATGATTAAGTGAATGGATGAAACGATAGCCTTACTGGATATTCTGAAAGATGATGGACGGATGGGATACATAGGGAACCCTACTGTGAACATTGCCTTATACCGGACGAGGTATCGAGACTTTGTAATTTGGTGCTCATATTGGACAAAGTATAGGGACAACCCGTTTTACCCTCATACCGAACAGGATATTGAGGTTTAGTAGTTTGGCGCTCATACCGAACGGGGTATGAAGACGACCCGTTAATTAAAAATATTAAAGGAAAGAGTTCACGCATTATAGAGACATCCCTATAAACCCTCATAAATATCAGTAGACTGATAAAAGATAAAATTATTGTTCCAATCAATTACATATAAAATCATGATCTGTGTTATGTTGTTGTCTCTATAAGTTGTTTTGTAAATCTCGCTACGGTAAGTAGATAGTAAACGATTTGTTTATGATAAATGAATTTGTTTAATTAAGAGCTCCATTAGTTGATTTGATTTTTCTACCAACCTTCATTTCCGTATTAGTGAGCAGTGTGATATTCTTACTAAATTAGTGTAACTCATTCTTTATTTAACCACTTCAAATCAAGAGGATCAGGATTTACAGCCTGATCTAAAAGAATGTTGCGAGTAAGATGTCAATTTTATTTATTTTCTTAATTTTTTGTATTTCCTTCAAAATGGTAATTTTCGTAACACCATTTGATATTTTTAGTTATTATATAAGAAATGTAAATGCTAACTAATTATTTCGCTTCTACACTTAATTTATGATTTATTTTATTTAAAATTCTAAAATCGTTACAATTACAATAATATATTTAATTATCTGAATAAAGAAAATATTTCAAATTTAAATAATTCAAATAGTTATAAAATATTCAATTATAATTTAACAACTTTTGCTTATAAATTTTAAAAATATAATACATTTTAAATAAAATTTTTGCATCTTACAAGTATTTAAATCCATAAGTTATCCGTACGTATCCTTGTTACAGTAAATGAGGAAAAGCAGAGGAGAAAAGGAAAATGGTTAAGGGTATTTCTGTAATTTTATAATCAGGGATAGTACTTGGAGGAGAACACAAACATTAGCAGGAATGAAGAAAATTCATAGAACTGGATGATGATGGGTGGTAGCATGGAGGAAGAAGAAGCAGAAGACATGAGTGTTGAATTAGGATGTTACGGAGGGAAGGTAAGGCTTTTGGTAGTCGGAGAATCGGAATCGGAATCAGCTGCAGAGGAAACTCTGCTTCTCTGGGGATTACAGCAACCTACTCTCTCTACTCCAAACGCTTTCGTTTCCCAATCGTCTCTCCATCTCAACCTCGACGCTTGCGGCCAATCCCTCTCCATTCTTCAGTCCCCTTCTTCACTTGTATGTTTCTCTCTTTCTCACTTGACTTTATTCTCTTTCAATTTTTAATTCCTTTTCAATTTTTCAGGCCGCGCCTGGAGTAACCGGCGCAGTGATGTGGGACAGTGGAATGGTGCTCGCCAAGTTTCTGGAGCACGCTGTTGATTCAGGATTGCTGTGTCTTCACGACAAGAAAGTTGCGGAGTTGGGCTCTGGCTGCGGTTTAGTAGGGTAAATAGTACTTTTGTCTTTATTGCGTATTAGATCTTTTTTTTAGGAAAAAAATGCTGAAATCATTTCACCTATTTATATAGCTATATTTTACGTAGGGAATATGATCTATCATCCGCTTCGAATTACCAATAGCCGTAATCCCAACTGTTTTCCAAGTACATCAATCTAAAACTGCCATGTTTAGAGAATTCACTAGGAATAGGATTGCCTTTTTGGTCTCCCCTTGTATAGATTGTTATTGTGCTTCTGTAAATATGGTTAGGCTTTCACATTTAAGGTATGTTCCATTTTTTATTCGAGATAAAGAGCAACCCATTTAGTCTGATTGACTGATTTCTTCTGGTTCAACCATGGATTTTATTCTTACTCTTCTTTCTGATTGCAATCAAAGAACCCACTAGGATTGTGTTATTGTGCTCCCTTTGCGTTGATGCTTATTGTGCTTCTGTAAATATGGTTGTTTTCACATTCAAGCTATGTTCAGATTTCGATCTTGAGATGAAAAGAGCAGCCATTTATTTTGCTAAACTTAGTTCTTTTAATCAACTGTGGATGTTATTCTTACTTCTCCTTTCCAGCTGCATTGCAGCTTTGTTGGGTGCTCGGGTTATTCTTACTGATCTTCCTGATAGACTGAGGCTATTGAAGAAGAATGTCGAAACCAACTTCCAACATGACAATGTTCGGGGCTCTGCTATAGTCAAGGAGTTAATATGGGGAGATGACCTTATGCCAGAATTCGTTGACCCATTACCTGATTACGGTAATTTCCCTCCCTTATTGCTGCCTACCATGTGATAGACCCTGTAAAGTTTTGAGAGATGCTGAAAAGCTATGCACCAACACTGGTTCTGTGAAAGATTATTTTGTTATTTCTTGTTTGTCTGGAAGGGTTTTCCTGTGAATTACCCTAGTACCATGCTACTTCCTCACCCGCACTACACACAGATATGGAATATTCTGTTATGTTAATTTCAAAGTTCAAAAACCTGTGCCGTACTCATTCTAGAGTAAGAAATTTGCCCTCGTAGGGCAGTTCTGGAAACATGTTCCAACATCTAAAATAATTCTTATGGTTGAGTTCTAACATCCATAATAAAAAGTATCAATTTTTAATCTGTTCACACCTTGCTACTTTTAAGAAGTCATACGACTTAATATATGATTATTGGTTGTTTATGCTGGAGCCTTTTACATCCTCGATTAGTAAAATTTTGAGCCACCTTGACTGAAAGTTTAGTTGTATGTATATTTGTATATATATTTGTTGTATCATATCATCTGTTTGAAAATGAAAAGAAGCTTTCATTCTGAATATCAATATTATCAAAATATTGTTCAAAATGCTTGAAGATTAGAGGAAATTGCAAAAATACTTTTGTCCCTGTGCTTATGGAAATACATGAACAGTTAAACTAAAAAGCTTAAGCACCAATAAGCTTAGTTTTCCACATCTTCATCATCAAACGTTTTCATTTAGCTTCGTGATCCACGTGTTTGTTAGTCAAAATTGAGCTCTTTACTTTACATTCTCATACAAGCATTTTCAGTGTTGGGGTCAGATGTGATCTATAGTGAAGGAGCTGTTGCGGACCTGTTGGACACACTTCGAGAACTATGTGGAAGTCAAACAACCATCTTTTTGGCTGGAGAACTTCGAAATGGTGAAAATCACTTGCATTCTCTTTATCTAATGCGTGTATGTGAACATGTGAATTTAGTTGTGATAAATGATCTTTTAGGTTTCTTACATATTCTCATATTTCAGATGCTATCCTTGAATACTTTTTAGAAGCTGCATTGAAGGATTTTGTGATTGGACGTGTTGCTCAATCACATTGGCATCCAGACTATCGCAGCAGTCGAGTTGTGCTGTATGTCCTAGTGAAGAAGTGAGATAACTGACGTTGCTGATTCCTTCTTTTTCAATCTTTGTCTGTCATTATACTGAAAACTACGTGTCTATGTCATATGTCTATTTTATGAGTATTAGATAATATAGGGATAACTAGGAAGATTATTACAAATTATGTTTCGTATCTCCATACAGAATGGTGACTGCTTAACAAATATTGTGCTTTTCTAAAGATACACTTCTAGGCAACATCATATATACCCCATCCATACCCATTCTAGTAACCATGAACAATGTTGGATAGTTTCTTTACGAGTATGTTACTCTCTTTATCTACTAAATCATGCATCATGATGTGAAACCAAGATCAACGTGCAATTCAAATATACAAATACACAATTAATATTAAAATTTATTCCTAAATAGATTATTTTATTTAATCCACAATTAACTTGTGAAGAATTAAGGTATTTGAGATAAAAGAAAATGAATTGATTAAAACCTCATAAGAATATTTTGATAAGTTGAAATTAATTTTTAGTGCAACAAGAAAGTCGGAGAACCTTACAAATAGCAAACTAGTCATCGACTATGGAATAACTATATTGATTCATTGGATGATTAAACAATTATAAGAGGGTCTATTCATAGGAGAACTAGTAAGATTCCTAATAGAAAGATTACTTAAAATATAACTCTTATCTAACAATCATACTATTTTTAGGTGGCATAAGGACTCTTGATAAGGAGGACTCTTACTTATATTATAATTTTTACATGATATATTACACATGATAGGGCTCTTTATTCTTCATGACATTGAGGTGGAAAACCAATCATGATTTTGTGAGATAAGGATTCTTTTACTTGGTCAAGATATGAGGAGTGATATGAGAGTCCAAGATTTTAAAGACTCATAGGTTTTGTTTGGATAAATTTCAGTGATGGTTAATTAATGTATAGTAACTACAGTAATTGAATGACAATAACACATTATTGTAATGGTAAAAAAATTTTACGTTTGGATAATGGTATATTAATGTATGTTAATGATATATTTTTGTTTGAATGATAGGATGGTATGGTTATATTTTTAGCTAAATTATTAATTTATTCCTACATATTATATGTAATAATAAATGGTATAAAAGAAGTATGTAAGGAAAAAATAAATTATTTATTAATATCATTATATTTGTATTTAAATAAATAATTATTATATATAATTAAATTAAAATTTTATATTTAATAAAATAAATAATAATTATTTATATTATCACATTAATTTAATGAGTTTTTAATTGTCATGACATATATAAAATTAATTAAATTAGAGAGGGGATATAATAGAAAACAAATAGAATGTCCACTAAATACTACTAATTTGTTTGTTTAAAAATTCACTCTAAAATTTGTCAGTCAAATACCATTTGTTACTATTGGAAATTGAAACAAATACGATTTTTTCACGCTCGTAAAATACCGTACATTAAAATTTTACCATTTATTATGATTCAAACAGAGGGTTAATGCTTAGCTTTTAGAAGAGTGTTTGGCCGAATGTCCATGCTTTGTAAGGTTGATATGAGTTGTAGAAGAATTACTGGCCTCCTCTCCCAATGGCTAAATGAATTTTGCCTCTATCTTTCATGAGTCTTCAAATCCGGGCCAAGCTTTCCTTCTTTATTGATATATTCTTGAACATAAGCTTGAAAGACTTGTTTCAATTTCTTGGTCATCTTGTGATTGGTTCACTTGACATCATGATATCCCTTCCATGTGGCCCATATGTACCTTGAGTTGTGTCCATCTTATGCTCATCTCTGTGTGGCCTTATCTCCATCATTTCCTCTTTCTTCAAAAAGATTCGTCATCGAATCAGTTTGTTTATATCAAATTGAAACAAGAGTAAACTAATTGAATAAAAATTAGAATATACTAAATTTAGAATCGGTTGGATAAGAACATAAAATAAATAAGATAAATTAATATTTATCTAGTGCTTAAGCTCTGATACTAATTTAATGTGGAACCTAGGATCAACATGTAATCTAAACTCACACATATATAATTAATAAATAAATCATTTATATTTAATTCACAATTAACTTGTGATTAGAAGTAAGGTGATTGAAATAAAAGAAAATAAATTGATTAAAACGTCATAAAAATATCTTGATAAGTTGAATAAAAAATGATTGAATTTAATTTAAATATTTTTAAATAAAATATTTAAATAAAAATCTATTATTTTTTAATTAATTCAAATAAATTAAATACATTTTAACACTATTAACTATACATCTACATGAAAGTTAACCTGTCAAGACTTTCTCCATTAATTCCATGGTGTCCACATAACACTAAAAAAGATTAAAAGTATTTTTATCTCAATGCAAATATAATAGTTATAAATATTTTTAAATATCAAATGTTAATAAATTATGTTGTAAAATATACACAAAATTTATTTATATAAGTTATTTTTATTATATATAAATTTATTAGACTCATTTATTATATAAAAATAAATTTAACACCCGCGTGGAATGTAACAACCCCAGAAATTTAAAAAAAAATATATAATAATAATTTGAGTGCGGAAGTAAAATAAATGTTAATGTTAACATTCCTTACACAATAACTCAAAAGTACTAACAAACATCACAGAACAAATTTTCTGAAAGAAATACGAAAAACTGAAAAAATAAAGGAAACTATAAAGTATCTAGCATCTACTTGTAGCCTTCTTGCGGATTGGGCTCGGGAACCGGGTCTTCCTGATCTGAAATGGTTAAATAAGAGGTGAGCTACACTGACCCAGTAAGGATATCACACTATATCGCCATCACAGAAGTAAAAATTGGTAGAAAATCAAAACAACCAATGGAGCAGTAGATTTAAACCAATACATTTATTTAAAATAAAACCATTTACCCTTTTTTCTTACCATTGGGGAATTTATGAAAATAAATTATAAAAGCAATAATATCATACAAATCATAATTTCATGCATAATCAGTAACATAAAACATATCATAAATTCGTATTCGTTAACAATAATTAATCATTACCGTTTCTCGTTTCACCAGCCTACTAATATCCATGAGGATCCATAGGGGTGTCCCCGCTACACGTGAACCATCTTAATTCAAGAGCCGTCTCCATATCCCATCCAGTATGAGCGCCAAGACATTAAACCTCAATATCTCATCTGGTATGAGAGTAAAGTGGGCCGTCCCCATACTGTAACACCCAAAAATTTCCTTTATTATTTTGTTATTTATTTTTATTTTATTTCAATTTTTATTTCAATTTTTGTTTTATTTTGTTTTATTTTAATTTTTAATTTATAAGGTTTTAATTTAATTTAATTTAATTTAAAAGAAATAAAAATAAAAATAATAATAAAATAAAGTAAAATTATTTTTTGGATTTAGAAATTGATTTTGGAAAAAATATGTGAAAATTTGGATTCTGGAGGTGTTTTTGAAAAGAAAATCGAAAACCGGGAGTTAAAACGAAATTTAGAAAAATAGTGCCACGTCAGCAGCCCGGTCAGCAGCTCCGGTCAACCAAGACAAGCCGCGTGGCAGGGACGCTGACGCGGGAAGCCACGCGGGACGGAGACATGTTGGCGATACGCGTGCGCGCGATCGGACGACCCAGATCCGTTTCCGCGCGCACAGACGGCCCAGATCAAAGGTGCAGTGGACGACCCATATCTCACGTGTGCGGACGATCCAGATTTGATCACGCACGGACGGTCCAAATTTATTTCTAATTTAATCGCGATCGGACGGCCCATATTAAATCATGATGGACGGCTTAGATTAAAAGGGAAGGGTTATAAATAATCGCATCCACACCCAACCCCAAACCTTAGCCAGAACCCTCGCCGGAGAAGACGACCCAGCCACTAGAGGAACCAGTGGCCGCCACCCGCCGCCGCACCGGAGGCCTTTCCGGCCGCCAAATGAGGTAAATTTTCTCTTATTGACTCGTTTTTCGATGTCGAACCTCCATGTGGCCAAATCGGAGCCAAACCACTAACTGATTGCCTGGAAAACACCGTTGAAGTCCAGCGGCGCTGCCGCAGGTTTCCTCAATTTTTGCCTCCGATGAGGCCCTTCCCGTTTTCCGTTCGATGTAATTTTTATACCATTGTGACCACCATTCTTTTCTCTATAGGTTGACTGGAGTAAAACACCGAATCCCAACTCGCGCTGGAGGAGCTGCCGTACTCGAGAGTTTTGCCGCCAGTAAGTCTCGGTTTTTTGAAATTTTTTGGCCCACCAAGGGTCCTAGGGGTATTTTATCATAGGAACCAATGCAAGTTGATCGAATTCAGCCAAAAAGGGCTAACTCGAGGTGGATCGCCTCCGCGGGCGGCAACACCGTCATCAAAGCACGGCGGAGCCGCCGTGCCAGAATTCTTAAATTGGTCAAAAGGGCCCTGGGTCTTATTTGGGGTTTTTTTTAGGGACATGTGCAGGTACCAGAAGTGTATTTCAGTTTCCAGGAAAAAATTCAGGGAATCTAGGGACTGCCCATAGGCGCAGTGAGAACCCGATTTCAGATTCCAAAAATAAGTAAGGATCTCTCACCCTATTTCCTATCACGACATTAAAGCCTAATAAATGATAAAACGGTATTTTATGAATTAATAGATATGTATAATTGATTAAGGTTGCCAATGGAGCCCGAATTTGATATATTTTCGGTGAGGTGTTGTTTGATTTATTTTGCAGTTTTGAATGCATTATGGTGCCTGATGTGTTTATTCTATGGTTTCGTGTGCATAAATCACGGTTTCATTTATTATGCTTTGAATTATTGTGAATCCGATGTTGTGTCGCCGTGTTTGGTGTCCATTACTGATTTACATATGGTTTTGGCACCCATACCGGACGGGGTATGGGGACGTCCTTGGAATTAAGTTATTAATATAAATGGTTCACGTGTAGCAGGGACCCCTTATGGATCCCCATGGATACTAGTTGGCTGATAAAAAAAGGGATAATTGTTGCCTGATGATTGAAATATAAAATCATGATATGTGTTATGTTGCAAAGTGTGCGTGATCTTATGATATTTATGATATAATTGTTTTCATAAATTGTTTTCATGAATCTCACTGAGGTAGGTGGACAGTAAAGGATTTTATTATTGATAAATGAGTTTATTATAAATTATGCTCCATTGATCGTTTTCGTTTTCTACCAACCTTTACTTCTGTGACAATGAGATAGTGTGATGTCTTTACTGGGCTAGTGTAGCTCATTCCTTACTTAACCATTTCAGATCAGGAAGACTTGGTTCTCGAGCTCGTTCTGCAGAAAGACGGCGAGTAGAAGCCAAAGAATTTATTAGTTTTTCTTACAACATTCATTCAAAGTATTTCCTTTAAGTTAGTTTATTCTTTCATACTTTAATTCGTTTTGGTTATTGTGTAAGGGATGTTAATCATAATCTATTTTATTTCGCTTCCGCACTTAGAATAAATATATATACATTTCCTTTTAATTTTCGGGACCGTTACAGTTGGTATCAGAGCCGCGTTCTCCGGACCCGTCCCTTACACAATAATACTTAGAGGAATACCAAACTGAGAATTATTACTCAACCCTTCCTTGTGAAATGCAGGTGCAGAGAGATGAGGAGAGGGAGACCCCCACTTAACCGAGCAGCTCGGAATGATTCGCTTCGGGAGAATGTTGACAGAATATTTGAGATGCTCGAAAGGATCATGGCTGCTCAACAAGGTCGAGAGGAGAGAAGGGAATTACCTGACCCTCCCCCACTACCATATTTTGAGCCAACGCTACAGCGGGCGAATTCCGAGCCACCCCGCCAAGAGCCTGCTCCTCCACAGTACCATCCGGTACCACCGCCGCAGTATAATCCGGTGCCTTAGCCACAATATTACCCAACACCGTCACAGTATCCCCCACTATATCAGCAGGTGCCACCATAGGGCCCCCCCAGTCTATCCTCAACCCGGCCCAATCGCTCTTCCAAGGGACTCAACTCCTTCCCTAATTGACCCGGGCTATGTAGAGAGGTACATGAGACTAAACCCTTCTACTTTTGCAGGGGAGTCCTCTTTCAAAGATGCCTAGTACTAGTTGGCGAAGACAGAAAAGGCTTTGAAGACCTTAGGAGTGGTTCCTGAGCAGAGGGTTACTCTTGTTTCCTACATGCTGGTGGGGGAAGCAGATCGTTGGTGGGAGCTCAAGCAGATCACCCTGCCCACGCCTGTCACTTGGGAGTAGTTCCTAGCAACCTTTCATGCTAAGTACCTCCCCGAGCACATCCGATATTTAAAGGAGACGGAGTTTGTTCAGCTGGTCCATGAAAACATGACAGTGTCAAAGTATGCTCGTAAGTTCCTAGAGCTAGGCCGATACTCCCCTGAGACATTGATGGATGATGGCAGAAAGGCCAGGAGGTTCTAGTGGGGCCTCCGCCCATAGATCAAGCGGCACTTGTTGGTACTAGAGCTCAAGACATATTCAGTTGTTCTGGCAAAGGCGCAGATCGTGGAGAGGAGTTTCAACATTCTTTCCCAGTCATCAGGGAGTCACAGACTCTCAGTTCCACCCCGCAGACCAGCACCTACTGCACCTGTCCAACAAAATAAGAGGCCCAGACCGACGATCCAGGCTCCCCCTCAGGCTCTAAAGGCAGCACGTGGCAAGATCTGTCAGCATTGCGGCAGAGATCACAGGGACCGACCATGCTATCGCCTCAACAACACCTGTCGCATATGTGGTAGTGCCCAGCACTATGCGAGAGAGTGCCCGAGGAACCAGAACCAAGGAAGACCTCCTTTTCAGGACAGGGTTTATAACCTCACACAGTAGGATGTCGACGCCGACCCAGACGTGGTATAGGGTATGTACACTATCTGTGACCATATTGCTCATGTTTTATTTTACACTGGTGCATCGCATTCATTTGTTTCACATGTTTTTGCATCCGAACTTAATGTATCACCTGATAAACTCGATTCAATGTTGTTTGTGTCTATTGCTAGGGGTGAAACACTATTAGGGGAAGTTGTCTATAGGGCTTGTGCCGTGGAGATAGCAAATAGGAAACTGAGTGTAGATCTAATAGAGTTAGACACGGAAGATTTTGATGTAATTTTAGGGATAGATTGGCTAGCGGCGTATCACGCCACCATAGATTGCTTTAACAAGAATGTTGTATTTAATCCTACTAATGATGAGCCATTTACAAATTAATAAAATTATTTAATACTTATTCCTTAATGGCAAGTTTCCTTAATTTTCAAGTACTTTAACCTTGCTATTTTCTCTAACTAGGCAAGCCCAAGAAGGAAATTTGTATTCAAGAGATTCCGGTAGTCCGAGACTTTTCAGATGTGTTTTCGGACGAACTGTTCGGACTGCCAGTGGAAAGGGAAGTTGAGTTCACTATAGACCTATAACTTGGTACCCAGCCCTTTTCGGTTGCTCCTTATCGCATGAGCCACATTGAGATGGAAGAGCTGAGGAAATAAATCACTGAATTGCAAGACAGTGGTTTTATTAAACACAGTGTGTCTCCTTGGGGTGCCGGAGTCACGTTTGCCAGAAAGAGAGATAGAACGTTGAGACTGTGTATTGATTACAGATGATTGAACAAGGTCACAATCAAGAACAAATACCCCCTTCCCAGAATTGACGACCTCTTCGATCAGCTGCAGGGTGGACAGGTCTTCTCCAAAATAGACCTGCGATAAGGTTACCATCAGATGAAAATAAGAACAGAAGACATCCCCAAAACGGCCTTTCGAACCAGGTACGGGCACTATGAGTTCCTAGTCATGCCATTTGGGCTAACCAACGCCCAAGCCATTTTTATGGATCTGATGAACATGGTCTTCAGAGAATTCTTAGATCAATTTGTTATTGTCTTCATCGATGACATCTTGGTCTACTCAAAAAGCAGAGAAGAGCATGTTCACCATCTAGCCCAAGTTTTGCAGGTCCTCAGAAAAAAGAAGCTATATGAAAAGTTGAGTAAGTATAGATTCTGGCTTGAGCAGACCACCTTCCTAGGACACATTATATCGAAGGAAAGAGTATTAGTGAATCCCGAAAAGGTTGAAGTAGTACTTGGCTGGGAAAAGTTGACATCAGTTAAGGAGATCTGTAACTTCCTAGGAATGGTAGGTTATTACCGCAGGTTCGTCGAAGGATTCTCTAGTCTAGCGGCTCCCCTAACCCGGCTCACAAAGAAGAATGCCAAGTTTGAGTGGAATGAGAACTGTGGGAGAAGTTTTTCAGAATTAAAGGAGCGGCTGACCACTGCACCCGTACTGGCTTTACCGAGTGGATCGGGGGGGATATACAGTTTATAGTGATGCCTCCTATCTAGGCCTAGGTTGTGTTCTGATGCAATATGGGAAGCTCATAGCTTATGGGGTCAGACAGTTAAAGAATCATGAGAAGAATTACCCCACCCATGACTTGGAACTTGCCGCAATCATACGCGCCTTGAAAACCTGGCGCCATTATTTATACGGAGAGACCTTCCAGATCTATACCGATCATAAGAGTCTGAAGCACATATTCACTCAAAAGAATCTCAACATGCGTCAGAGAAGGTGAATGGAACTACTTAAATACTATGATTGTGAGATCTTGTATCATCTGGGTAAGGGCAACGTGGTGGCAGATGCCCTCAGCAGGAAAAGTGCAGGTATCTTAGCCCATTTAATGGTTTCAGAACGCATGCAAACTGGGGCTACACAACAGGTTCTGCTTCAGGACCTGAAGAGAGTCGCATGTTTGGGTTGTCTGACCATCCAGCCTGAGTTAATACAGAGAATAAAGGAAGCCCAGTCAGTCGACCCCGCCCTGGTAACCCACAAGAATGATGCAGAACAGGGAGTGAGCTCAGAATTCTGAATCTCTACCGATGGGTTACTCCGTTTTCAGGACAGGGTGTGTGTCCCAGACGACAGTGAGTTAAAGAGAGACATCATGACAGAGTCCCATAGCTCCAAGTTTGTCATGCATCCCATAGACACCAAAATGTACCAAAGCATGCGACTCCGGTTTTGGTGGAATAGGATGAAGAGGGACATAGCTGGCTTTGTATCTAAATGCTTGGTATGTCAGCAGGTCAAGACAGAGCATCTACACCCAGGCGGGTTACTTCAGCCCTTACCGATTCCGTAGTGGAAGTGGGAACATATCGCCATGGACTTCGTAACGGGATTACTCAAGGCACGTTCAGGACATGACGCCATCTGGGTAATTATTGACCGGCTTACCAAGTCTTCCCACTTCTTAGCCATCAGGATAACCGATCTCTTGGACAATTTGGCAAGAATGTATATCCGAAAAATAGTCAGATTGCATGGAGTTCCAGTGACAGTGGTATCCGACAGGGACCCTAGGTTCACTTCTCGATTTTTGAGTAGCTTTCAGCAGGTCATGGGAACAAAGCTGTCTCTTAGGCCTTCTATCCTCAGACTGATGGACAATCAGAAAGGACAATCCGCACACTTTAGGATATTCTCCGAGCTTGTGTCCTTGACTCTGGGGGCCATTGGGACGACCATATACCCCTGATAGAATTTACCTACAACAATAGTTACCAAGCGAGCATTGGCATGGCTCCGTATGAGGCATTATATGGGCGCCCATGCATATCACCGATTTGTTGGGAAGAAGTGGGCGACAGAAAATTGTTCGGCCCGGAGTTGGTGGAGGAGACAACGTCTAAAATAGTTAAAATTAGAAAGAACATTTAGACGGCTCAAAGCAGACAGAAGAGTTATGCGGACACCTGAAGGAGAGATTTAGCGTTTGAACAAGGCGACCGGGTGTTCCTTAAGGTCACTCCTTTCAAGGAAATTAGTAGGTTCGGCGGAGCCGCCGTGCCGGAATTTCGAAATTGGCCAAAAGGGCCTTGGGTCTGATTTGAAATTTTTTTGGGGACATGTGCAGGTACCGGTGTTTCAGTTTTCGGAGAAAAATTTAGGGAATCTAGGGATTGCCCGTAGGCGCAGTGAGAACCCGATTTCAGATTCTGAAAACAAGTAAAGATCTCTCACCCTATTTCCTATCACGGCATTAAAGCCTAATAAATGATAAACGGTATTTTATGAATTAATAGATATGTATAATTGATTAAGGTTGCCAATGGAGCCCAAATCTGATATATTTTCGGTCAGGTGTTATTTGATTTATTTTGCAGTTTTGAATACAGTATGGTGCCTGATGTGTTTATTCTATAGTTTCGTATGCGTGAATCACGGTTTCATTTATTATACTTTGAATTATTGTGAACCCGATATTGTGTTGCCTTGTTTGGTGTTCATTACTGGTTTACGTGTTTGTGTTTGATTGGATAATTGAGATTAAGAAAAATGGTCAAAAAGTATGTGAATTGATAATGGATAATGTCGACAGGCTCACTAGATATCCTGGGAGATGGTGGATGGACCGGGTCCATAGGGAACCCTACCGGGAATGTGGTCTCTCATATCGGACGGAGTATGGAGGCTTTATGTGTTTTAGCGCCCATACCGGACGGGGTATGGGGACGACCCGTTTTACCCTCATACCGGACGGGGTATTGAGGTTTATGGTTTTGGTGCCCATATCGGACGGGGTTTTGGGACGGCCCTGGAATTAAGTTATCAATGTGAATGGTTCATGTATAGCGGGGACCCCTTATGGATCCCAATAGATACTAGCAGGTTGATAAAAAAAGAGGTAATTGTTGTCTGATGATTGAAATATAAAAGCATAATATGTATTATGTTGCAGAGTGTGCGTGATCTTATGATATTTATGATGTAATTGTTTTCATAAATTGTTTTTATAAATCTCACCGAGGTAGGTGGACAGTAAAAGATTTTATTATTGATAAATGAGTTTATTATAAATTATACTCTATTGGTCGTTTTTGTTTTCTACCAACTTTTACTTATGTGACAGTGAGATAGTGTGATATCTTTACTAGGATAGTGTAACTCATTTCTTACTTAACCATTTCAGATAAGGAGGATTTGGTTCTCGAGCCCATTCTGCAGAAAGACGGCGAGTAGAAGCCAAAAAATTTATTAGTTTTCCTTACAGCATTCATTCAAAGTATTTCCTTTAAGTTAGTTTATTCTTTCATACTTTGATTCGTTTTGGTTATTGTGTAAGGGATGTTAATCATAATCTATTTTATTTCGCTTCCGCACTTAGAATAAATATATATACATTTCTTGTTAATTTTCAGGGCCGTTACAGATCACAATTTCATGCATAATTAGTAACATAAAACATATCATAAATTCGTATTCGTTAACAATAATTAATCATTACCGTTTCTCGTTTCACCAGCCTACTAGTATCCATGAGGATCCATAGGGGTGTCCTCGCTACACGTGAACTATTTTCCTTAACAATCTTAATTCAAGAGCCGTCTCCATACCCCGTCCAGGATGAGCACCAAGACATTAAACCTCAATACCCTGTTCGATATGAGGGTAAAGTGGGTTGTCCTCATACCCCATCCGGTATGAGCGCCAAATGACCAAGTCTCCATACCCCGTCCAGTATGAGACAACGTTTACGGTAGAGTTTCCTATGAACCCGGTCCATCCACTATTTTCTAGGATATCTAGTGAGCCTGTCACCTTATCCCTTATTAGAGCACATCCATTCCTATTTGTCCTTAGTCTCTGTTACCAAATCAAATATAAATACATAAATAAGTAAACATGCATCCGACAATGCAATTATATCTTAGATCCTAAAATCAAATAGTGGTCAAGTAAAACAATAATACATGCATTTAAACCATACAATATATAAACCAGATATCATCATGCGTTTAAACTGTAAAATAAATTAACAGAAATCAATAGGAAATGTTGTCAAAATTAGGCTCTATTAACAATCCGTAATTAATTAAGCATATCTATTTAATTTGTACAAAATAAACCGTATTATTTTTTATTTAAACTTCAATTCCATGATAGGAAATAGGGTGAGGGGTCCTTATTTGATTCGACGGTGAAAACTAGATAGTTACTGCGTTTACGGGTGGTCCCTAGGTTCCTTGAATTTTTTTTCAGGAACTGAAATGCGCTTACGGTACCTACAAGTATCCCAAATAAATCCAAAAATCAGACCCAGGGCCTACTCGACCAATTTCAGAATTCTGGCATGGCGGCTCTGTTGTGCTCCAGCGACAGGCGGCGGCGATCCGCCTCGGGTTGGCTGTTTTTGGGTGCTTTCGGCCGAATTCAGCCGAACTTGCACCGATTCTTGGGAGAAAACATACTTAGGACCCTCGGTGGGCCGAAAAAATGCAGAAAACTGAAACTCACCAGCAGTGGGGCTCTCCGGTGCGGCAGCTTCTCCGGCTTACATTACGGTTGTGTGTTTTGCTTCGGTCAACCTGTAGAGAAGGAAACGATGGTCACAACGGTGGAAAAATTACATCGAACATGAATCAGAAAGGGCTTCATCGGAGGCGTTTTCTGAAACACCTCGCGGCGGCGATGCTGAGCTTCAGCAGAGTTTTTCGGCCAATCGGCCGGTTGTTTCACTTTGATTTAGCTATGGGTGGGTTTAAAATTGAAATTAGTGCAAGAAGAGAAATTTTTACCTCGTTTGGATGTCGGAAACTGCTCCGGTACGGCGGCGGGTGACGGCGGTTGGCTCCCCGACGGCTGGGCTGTCTTCTTCAGCGAGGGGCTCTGGCTGCTAAGGTTAGAGTTTGTGTACGAATTGGGTTATTTATACCCATCTGCTTTTGATCTGGGCCGTCCATCGATTTTAATCTGGACCGTTCGATCGCGATTAATAGGGAGTGAATCTGTACCGTTCATCGCGATTCAATCTAGACTGTCCGTGCGCGATGCAATCTGGACCGTTCGTGCGTGCGGGAACGGATCTCAGCCGTTCAATCGCGCGCACGCGGATCGCTCACGTGGCTCCCCTCGCGTGGCCTCCCGCGTCAACGCCTCTGCCATCTGACACGTCCTGATTGGTCGGGGTTGCTGACCGGGCAGCTAACGTGGCGTAACTTTTTTAAATTACGTTTTGACCTCCGGTTTCTGATGTTTTTTTCAAAAAATATTCTTAAAACCTAAATTTTCACATATTTTTCTCAAAATTATTTTTCATTAAATCTCTAACTAATTTTTACCATTTTTATTATTATTTTTATTAAATCAAATTAAAATTAAATGAATTAAATTAAAATTATATAAATAATAATTATATTTATATAAAAAATAATAATAATTAATAAAAATAAAAATAATGAAATGTTTGGTGTTACATGGAATAAGCTTAAAAAATGTATGTACAAACACCTTTTGCAGTCTGATTTATTTTTTCTTGCTTATCATTTAATATTCATTAAAAAAAATTTAAACACCTTAAAACATAAATAAAATTTAGTACTAAAAAAATAAAATGTTTTCTGTATTAATTTGGAAAGGTAGCTCAAAATTAATTATTCTTCTCGTTTAAAATCATAATATATCGAAATTGATTTCAATTTTCCACCCCCTTCCCCTCTCCAAACACTGCCATCTTCCCGCTTTTCCTATTGAATGGCGCGAGGTGGTTCGTCGTCTTCAAAGAAAGGCGAAGAAAATGCTGAGTCCATGGAGCGGGGGAGACTGAAGAAGCTTGCCTTAAATAACAGCATTCTCTCAGATGCTCCAGCAAAGTTCTTTACGCTTTTAAGTCCATCGAACCAGGTAATCAAACACCATGGCAAAGACATTCTCAAGAAATCACAGCGCAAGAATCGTTTTCTCTTCTCTTTCCCTGGCCTTCTCGCTCCCATATCTGGCGGTACGATCGGGGAACTCAACAATTTGGGTACCAAGAACCCCGTCCTCTACATCGATTTCCCTCAGGTTGTCTTTCTCCCATTTTTTTTTCTCTCATTTCTTTTTCTGAAATGCTCCTGTAGATTTGTTTGTCTTCTGGGAGAAGGCAAGCTTTCTTGATTAATTGCACTTTGTTGGTATTTTGATAATTTTTATGAGTCGGGTGAACATAACTTGGGGATTTCTGTTTTTGAGTTTGAATTAGTGAAGAGGAGCAATGAAATTATGATTCTCAAACATCTAATGAAACAAAAAGGGTTAGCTACTCTGTGTTAAGTAAATACAGTAGGGTTTTAATTTTATCGTCGGTCGAAGAGCGAGAAGGAAGCATTCATTAATAATATTTTCATAAGTAGAATAGAATAGGAGATTAAGAAAAGCTTCAGCCCGTTACGCATTCCTTTTTTTGTTACATACAAACATGAGAAAACCAAGTCTCCTATGTGGTTTGAGAGGTAGGTTTTGTATGAGGGCGTTGTTTCTGCTTCCATAAGGGTTAACGAAAAAAATAAAAACACGGACTTCAGGTCTTATTGCTACTCATTTTTTTGGGACTTTGAAGACATGAAGAACTATTTGAGTGGTACATAATTTCTAATATTGTATTTTCTGCAGTAACTAGATGTTGCACCCCAATCATTTTGTTTAAAAATGAAATTTCTTCTTTCTTTTAGGGTCGAATGAAGTTGTTTGGAACAATTGTGTATCCGAAGAACAGATACCTGACCCTGCAGTTCTCTAGAGGAGGAAAAAATGTTATGTGTGAGGATTGCTTTGATAACATGGTTTGTTTTTCCTTCCCTTTCTTTCTTTTTCTCATTCTCATCAATTATTAGCTGCTTACTTGGTAGTGATAGTTTTTATGTTTGGCTTTTCCTTCCCTTTTCCACTGTCTTATTCTCTTAAATTGTAAGTGGCTTACTTGTGCAGTGCTAGTTTTTAGGTTTATGTGGTTTATTTTCCCGTTAATTTTTTTTATAGAAAAAGAAATGGCACCACTAAGAAATATATTGTCTTTGGTTGAAAAAAATTGTATTAATAAGAAAGAAGAGATTACAAAAGGAGGTAGATTAGGTACGGGTTTAGGAAAAAAAGGAAAGAAAAAGGAAAACGAGAAAGGCCAACTAATCTTGCGAAAGAATAGCTAGCCAATCTCTATAAAATACCATGGGCCTTTGCCTAAAAAGACGCAAAGAAAGAAATCTTGTCCCAAAGAAGCAAGAAGTGGGGGAGATGATCCCTAAAAATTCTAGCATTTCTCACCAGCCAAATCGTCCACATCCTACCAAAAAACCCTCGTTACGTATGGTTTTGATCACCTTCTTAAAACTTACACCCTGCAGAATCGGAGAAATAAATCCATCAATTTACAAGGAGAAACTCAAGAAACACAAAAAGAGTATCACATGTTCATGCCAAATTCTCCAAGCCACTTTTCAATGCAAAGATGATAATGAGGCTTCACACCTCTAGGGCACATTGCATAAATCTCTGGTGACAAGACCCGATTCAGTCTGCAAGCTTGAAGCATATAATTAGTAAAAGCCTATCTAAAATTGTGGTTTGAAGGAAAAGTTTTACCTTAGAAGTAGGAAGAAGCTGCCAGAAACTCTAATTGAATACATCATTACATTATGAATCAGAAAGCCAAGATAGACAAAAGAAAGAAAACCCGAAAGATTGCAGAGACAAAATTTCACAGCTAAGGTTATTTGGAGAAGGCTGAAGAAAAAAACATGTCATCAGCTTCTTGATTGGCGATATTTTTCAAGAAAAACACTCCAAGAAAGGAATTTGTCCATATGGTCCAAAAAGAGGAAATGGAATAATGGTGAATATGGGACAAGTTATGGAGTCGAGGAAAAGGAGAAACTGGAGGGATATTCAATCAAAATCTTTTCCCAAGAAAGAAATTGAGAGCCATCCCCCACCTGCAATATGAGCAAGGGTAAAAATACACATAGATATTAGAAATAGTCTTATAGGGGCTCTTGTATGTGCTTGGAAACATTGAATTTGGAGTCTCATCCATTTTGACCAAAGTTACTCTTAATAACCCAGTGCCATAAAGAATTAGGCTCCAAACAAAGTTGCCATTATCATAAGCCCAAAAAGACACTTTTACAGAAAAGAGCCAATACGAAGATTCTGATCATTTTTTGGGCAAGAAACACTTCCCTTCATTAACTAAATAGTCTCTAACCAATTCACTTGAGCTCAATTGACAGAGAGATCTCGTAACTCTCTCCATTTTTTTATCAACACCTCTAGTCAATCAAAGAAAAGTGATAGAGTGGGTGTGAGAAGTAAGAGGGCATGTAAGGGTGATGGTAAGAGAATTCAAATATTTTCATTATGATTAAATCAAATATAGATTTGGTTTTAGTATCAATAAAATCTAGCATGTGATTACTAAGTGATCATACTTTTTGACATTAACACAATTGTGCTGTTTATAACATAAAACCTAAACTGCTTTAGATTTATGTTACATACCTTCTGAATGGTCCTTTTAGGGTTTTCCACGTTCTAAATCCTAACTGTAAACTTGAAGTTACAAATTATTGTTGAGCCTTGGCGGACAAAAACCTTACCCAAAGTTGAATCTACCATGAGAAAAAGCTTATAGTCAAAACCCTAAGATGTACTAGGTTGTCAGGGGTTGGGATTTTCTTGAAAAAAATTCTTTCTTCATTCTCCTTCCTAATGGTTGATGCCTTGTATGCATAGATCACACACATTACACAAAAGGTACAATTTCAGATGATAAGGTATCATCTTAAAAGAACAAAAACAGAGAAGGAAAAGGAAAAATACATAAGTTTTGTTTTTATTTTTTTAGCTTTGGGATAAAAGTATGTGATGTCCCATAGAAGCCTAGAGGAAAACTCGTAATTTTCCCAGAAAAATCTCTCATAATTTTCTGGTACAATTTGTGTAAGTGCTCTATATATTTCAAATTGTCCAAGCCATGAGGAGCTAAGGGCTATATTTATAAGCACCCAAGGAAGAACAATTTTCAAGTAAAGGTAGAAAAGTTAGTTCTACTTGGAAACTCTTAGCAAGTTTGGACAAAACATGGTAGTTCCATGTCAAACCCAAAATTTTCATTTCTTGCAAAGTTCCATGGCCAAATATGGTCTTATAAATGTATTTAGTTTCAATGATTAATCTTATATCATTATCTCAAAAAAAAATGATTAATCTTATATCATGTGTAGGTTTAGATTCAGACTATGATGACACTTTTCTAGTTCCATAGTATGATAAGAGAAATAAGGAGAGTGCTAGATCCCTTCCCAGTCGGCCTTTGGCTGGCCATCAAGGCCGACCACACCGGAAGGGGGTCCAATGCTTCATAGTGACTGAAAGTTCTTGGCTATAGAGAACAAGTCATTCAACCTGATTTGCGATGGATGGAGATTAGAGGGATTAAGGATCTGCGAAAACGGTTGAGGATTTTGAAAGTCCATCTTCCTAGACAAGTCAGAGTTCAAATGATTCCTGGATGCCTTTGAGGATTTCTGGTGGAGGAGAAAAAGCGTAAGATTCACAAAATATTTTCTGGGGTGGAACTACGAACTCTGGTTTTCGTTTGGCAGCAACAAAAGGGGATTGTATCTTGTGCAGTCAGTGGTATGGGGAAAAAAGGTAAAAAGAATATTCATTCCGGCAGGAGACCAGAGGAAGGGGTGGTGGATGTTCATGAAAGTGGCCTTTGAGCTGACAAACTAGTCGGTTATCAACCCGGAGATGAATACAAAAGCTGGTAAGAAGACAAGATGATGTTGGAATGAATGGCCACAAAAACCCTGCAAAGTATCAATCAAATGCTCTCACTGTGAGGTACCAATTCATTTTTCTACAGAAGTAGGGAATTAGTAGTCGTATGTGGTAGCGCTCCAAAATGGGGGTGGGGGGAGGAGGGCAGAGGAATCGGGTAGCGCAGAAGCTCCCATTGAAGAAGTTGGGTTGGGTTGGATCTAAACCAGCTGGGCCAAGAAACTTTTCCAGTTACGCCCCAGGCCCAAGTCGCTTTGGGTCAAGGAAAAGGGCAAGTGAGAACCATTTGGGCCCGGTCCAGAAATCCTTTGGGCCAAACGGGGAAAATTGATTTTCTAGAGCAGAAAAAGGAAAATGGATCATGGACCAAGCCTTGGTGGCGGCAATCCTTGAGCCCAAAAGCCCTGAATATAAGAGGGAGTGGGAACCTGTTGGTAGCATCTCGACCAGAGGAGAGGCTTTGGGGTTGAAATATCCGAACACTGTTTTGAACCCTAGTGAGGGCTCTAACGAAGACGAAGAGGTAGAAGAGGAAGTAGATGCTGAGAAAAAATCGGAGAATTCAGCAAAGATTGCTTGCGGTTAGGAGTTGGGGAGTGAAGAAACCTATAGTTCATTCCCAAAGGGTCAAATTGTCGAGGCTCTCGACCCTATTATGTCCCTGAGGAGTGAGCTTGATGACAAAAGGGTAATTATATTGATGAAATATGGATTGGTGACAATAGGGTGAGAAGCAACAGTGACATGAGGGAAGCTGCTAAAGGGTACTTTTAACATCTATACAAGGATGACTTTGAGAACGGACCCAAGCTTGATGGGATGCAAATCAGTAGGCTAACTAATAAGAGCTGTATGCTTCTGGAAGAGGGGTTTTCCGAGGAGGAAATTCATTTGTGCCTGAGGTTGTGCAGCTGGAACAAAGTTCTGGGGCCGGATGAGTTTAATTATGAAATTTCTTCAAGAGTTTTGGTATGTTCTCAAGGATGATGTGATGGAGCTCTTTAATGAATTCCATTCTTTGGGGAAATTTGTAAAATCAATTAACTCCACCTTCCTTGTTCCTATTGCCGAAAACCATGGAGTCAAAGACATTAAAGATTTTAGGTCTATAAGTTTGGTTGGCTGTATTTACAAACTTATAGCTAAAGTCTTGGTGAGAAGATTATCCCAGGTGCTTGGTGAGGTTATTGGGGAATGCCAGCATGCTTTTGTTGAAGGCAGACAGATTTTAGATGCTATTATGTCGGCCAATGAGGTTGTGGATGACTTGGTGGCATGTAAGAAGGAGGGCTTAATTTGCAAGTTAGATGTGGAGAAGGCTTACGATTATGTAAGCTGAAATTCTGTTGACTACATGATGGGTAGAATGGGTTTTGGGCAAAAATGGAGAGGTTGGATGAATACATATATGTCTTCTACTTCTTTTGCTGTTATCATAAACGATGGCCCTTCTTCTTTTTCCACCGCATCTAGGGGCCTTTGCCAAGGGGATCCTCTCTCCCCTCTCCTGTTCGTCATTGCTATGGAGGCTTTAAATGGCTTGATGATGAGGGCAAAGGAGCTACAGTTTATTGAGGGGGTTGCAGTAGGCAGTGGGGAGCACTTTATAGAGGTATTGCACTTTTTTTTGCTGATAACACACTGATCTTTTGTCCTCTGAAGGTCAAAGTCTTACTGTACTTATGATGTCTTCTTTGGTTTCAAGCTGTCTTAGGCATTAATATTAATATGAATAAATTTGAAATGGTGAGGATCGGTGGTGATGGGGTTGGAAAAAGGTTTACGAGGGTCTGGGCTGCAAGGCTGTCTGTTTACCTATTAAATACCTTGGGGTCCCCTTTGGGGGCTAAATTCAAAGATGCGAAATCTTGGGAACCAGTGGTTAACTTGTTTGAAAGAAGGCTAGCGAGGTGGAAGAGAAATTTTCTAAGGAGGGAGGCTAACTTTAATCAAGGGCACTTTTGCTAACCTTCTCGTTTATTTCCTCTCCACCTTAACGATTCCCGTATGTATTGCAAAGAGACTGGAAGTCCAGTGTCGGTTTCTTTGAGGTGACAAAGATGGGCATAGAAAATACCACTTGATCAAGTGGGACGATGTTAAAAAGCTGTTTAATCAGGGGGGATTAGGCATCGGGTCTTTGGTGGATATGAACAAGGCTCTCCAAGCAAAATGACTGTGGAAATTTCTCAAAGATGATAGTTATCTCTGGAGAAGGATTGTTCAGATGTGGTGGGGTAACATTGAGGCTTGTACTGCTGGGAGAGGGGACAGAAAACCTCACGGTCTGGGGCTTTAGAAGAATGTTCTGTTCCAGTGGCCCCGATTCAGGGACTGTATTTGCTGGGATCTTGGAAGAGGAGACATGATTAAATTTTGGTATGATGAATGGTAATTGAAGAGGTCTACAGAGAAGTTAATGGCAATATTGAGTGGATGATCAATGTCACTAGAAACTTAACTGATTGGGAGGTAGGCGACTATCTCGATCTTCTCCAAATCTTGGCTGCCCAAGAGGTTAGCTCTGCTAGCGATCAAGTAAAATGAAAATTGGAAAAGGATGGTGTTTTTCCAGTCAGATTCTTTTATAAACATATTATGAGGGAAGAGTTTGGTAGAAGCCATAGTTTTCCTACCCTACAGATTTGGAAACGGGGGTACCCCTTAGAATCGCCTTCTTTGGCTGGGAAGCTTGCGGAGAATGTATACTTACTATCGATAAGCTGAAATCTAGAGGACAGGTGTTTGTCAACAGATATTTTTTATGCATGAATGCTGAGAAAACTTGTGAACATTTGCTGCTGTGGTGTTCTGTGGCCTACGAGCTATTGACCATGATTTATGACTTCAATTAGTTGATTGCGGGATCTGTTATTGATGAGGTGTGGGCTTGGAAGGACTTGACAGGAAAAGAAATACGGTAAAGATGATTCCTTTAACTATATTTTGGATACTTTGGAAGGAAAGAAATTGTAGAGCATTTAAGGGTAAAGAAACTGACCTGTATAGGTTAAGGGACAGATGACTCCACTATTTTGGTGTTATTTTGCTAGATTATGATATTATTAGAGATATGGATTTCGGGACTGTCATTGACACTCTAACACACTTGTAAATTTTTTGTACATGACCTTGTTAATATACTTCTCACATTTTTTATTTAAAAAAAAAATATGATAAGGTAAAAGATAAAGTTACTAATTCTTAGATTAGGAATAGGATTAGGTTTTATCCAAAAACCAACCAACTCCCTTTAGCCTAATCATCCCAAACACCCAAGAGGGCATTTTGATCCTTTACCTTTCCACATGTAGCTTCCTTGATGGGCTAATTTAGTTCTCATAGGCTAAAGGTTTATTTGCAGTGACGCAAGCTGATTTGAATTAAAATCTCACCGGGATATATTCAATTAGTACCTTCTTTAATGAGGTTTGTACCTAATCATATAACCTAAACTCATTTAGAATATTTAGAATAATTCCTTAGTCCAATAATTAACCAACAATTAATTACATGGTCCATTAAGCTTTAAGCCCAATTAATTTGATTAAGGCATTTAATTAATTAATTGCTCTTATATATAGCCCACATTTAGTTAAATTGATGTAGTTAACTTAATTAAATATTTTTCTTGCCAATTAATTAATTATCTGATTCACCTCAATTCTCATCAAGAATTGGGGTCAAATTAAGATCCAAACAATTTTTTTGAAATAAAAAGTAAAAAAATTTTATTAAGTATATGCGCCAAGGGGGTACCAACCAATTTATAAAATTATTTATGCAATATCAATTAATTCTCCTACTTCTTCCATGTGATTTAATTGTTTTCCCATAATCAAAATGCTGAGTGTTTGGAACCACCGCTCTCTCAATCTATATATTCCTTCTTTCAATCTTTCAAAAACTTTTTTATTTCTTCCGTTCTCGATAACCAAAAAAGTTGCCAATGGAACAGCCTCCGACACTCCTTTCTATTGGCTAAGCCTTTCCATGCCGGGAGTTCTTGCATCACAGTACAAGGCACAACCCAATTAATTCTTATCAGCCCCATAGGCAATTGTCCACAAACTATGCACCACATGACACCAAAGTAATAAATGATTAAATGTCTCTTCTGCCCTCTTGCATAAGCAACACCAGTTAACGAATATCTTACCCCTCCTTTTTAGCTTATCAATAGTCAAAATGCTCTTCTTTACTGCTTCCCGAGCGAAAAAAGCGACCTTGGGGGGCTTTTATCTTCCAAATATGTCCATATAGGAAACTACTCTCTGCGGTCTCTTTCTTATTCAAGTGCCTTTAATAAGACATCGTTGTGAAATGCCCAGTTCACTAAATTTCCAAACCAGTTGATCATATCCTTCGTTGCAAATAGTCGACTCAAGCATGGACGGTAAGGTTTTACATTCATTTATTTCCCAATCGTTGAGGTTTTTCACTACCTCCACGTGCCACTCCTTCGGACCCTCAGTATCAACATTGACCACTTTAATAGAAATATTTTTATGTCTAGCGATAACATATATCTGCAGAAACCTATTCCTCAACACACCACCCTAAATCCAACAATCCGACCATATTAATTTTGACACCATCACCAATTTTCCACTGATACGCTCCTGAAACCTGTCTCTTCGATGCACAAACTACGCCGCATCCAACCCCCCATGCGGCCTTGTCATCACTTTGGCAAATCACCCTCAACCTGATGTGCCATACCTTGTCTCAATGATCCTCCTCCACAGGGCATTCTTTCCTTCATAATCATCACATCCACTTCCTTTGAAGCGCCTTATTCATCACAATCATAGATCTCAACCCCAGTCCCCTCTCACTTAAAGGTCTCTTTATTTCCTTCCATGCCACCAGGTGATATCTCTTCTTCTCTTTTGAGTCTCTCCACACAAATCTGCACTGTAGGGTTTCTAATGTCTTTGCAACAGTTACTGGCATCAAAGTAAGTGGCATGTTGTGAACAGGCAGCTTGGACAGAGTACTCTTTATTAGAGTTAGTCTTCCCCTCTCTGAAAGCAAACTTCTCTTCCACCTGTAAGTCTCTTTTCAAATTTTGCAGAAAATATAGAAGCATACATCTTAAGTGAAGAAGAGGATTCTCACTCAGTTGATAAAACACCAGAGTATCATCCTCAGAAGAATCTTCATTATCCATAAGAAACTTGATACTTCTATTCATGAGATAAATAGTTTTTGACTCTCTTTATGAAATATTTTCTAGATTTCATTTCCTAAATTTGTGTATTTCATTCCTAAAACTATATAATTTAGTTAACAATAAAGAGAATATAGTAAAAATAGTGATTAGGTTAGAGCTTTTAGTGTTTTTAAGAAAACTAATTTGTCTGTGCTTTGAATTATTCTGCAATAATGTACCTCTTACATGTTTTCGAATAAAGAAATTCATAAACACAATTTTGAAAATGAAAAATAGAAACATAAAGCAAAGGGAGCCTTAGTATCACTTATATGCTTTTCACATACAAATCTACATATGTAGTTAATGTATATCCAGTGGTTGGTTCACCACAATTGTTGCGGTTCATTCTTTAACTCCTAATGGAATGACAAAGAAATATGTTTGAAAAAGTTTTTTAAATAAAAAATTAGTAAACTTTCTTTAGCCTTTTTCGTAGTTATCTACCAGCTCTTTAGCTTGGTAACAACTCTTTTTCCCACCAAAAATCATTTGAGCTAGTTTTCAAAAAGTTAGAAGCTCTAAGATATAACCATTGCAAATGGGCCCATAACTTTTTTTATAAGTGATCTTTCTGGAAAGCTGTTGGATTCTTGACCATCAAGAATTTTGATTTGTCCAGGTCGTATTTTCTGATGTCTGGTGGATCGGAAAAAAAGATGAGAACCCGGAAGAAGCCCAATTGGACTTCCCAAAGGAACTGAGTGAGGTTGCTTCTTCTGTTGATATTTAGGTCGGAAATTTATGTCATGCTTTTTTGTTTTTGGCATAATTTGGAGACAATTCCCTTTGATTGTTGATTTCAGGGACAACCAACGGATTATGACTTTAAGGGTGGGGCAGGCGTGGTGTCTAAAGGGGTTCCTAAAATTGCAACCAGATACACAGAGCAGCAATCCCCTGAAGCTAATAAAGATGATTTAGATGATGAAAAGAATTTGAATGATAAGATTCAAGAAACACCACTTCGACAGTCTAAGAGAAATGCTCAGAAAAAATTCAAGTACTAAGCCAACTATCTCAATGTCTCCTTGTTTCCATTTCTCGGCTGATCTTGATAGCTCATGGCAATCTGTTTTTGCTTTTTAATAACAAAGAAAAATTTATCAGAGAGATAAAAAATACGTGGAGGAGGATAATAAGTAATCTTCTATAAGAAAAAGGTAACCAAGAAGTAAGGGAAGAAGCAATGAAATGAAAAAATAGTTTTCCAGTCCCTTTTCAGGCTTTGTGGATAAGAGTTTATCAAGGAGCTGGAGTTTGAGGACAGTAGGATGTCTATAGACTCCTCTTAATATTGAGGCTGATAAGTGACTCTGTGATGAGGAGGATATTTACCAACCTTTTGTTGATGAGTTTAAAGTGAGATGGTTAAGGAGGCCTTTTGAGGATAATGAAATTAGAAGTGCAAGTTTGGCATCTTGGGGTTGCCTGATGGTTTTTCAATTGCATTTTTCAAAGTTGTTGGGAGGTTTGTCAAAAGAGACTTGTTAAAGGTTTTCCAGTAGGTTTTTCTTGAATGAAAATATTGGAAACAACATGAATTCAACCTTTATTACTTTGATTTAAGAAAAAAGATATATCATTTTATTAAAATAGCAGATTTGACTCTTCTTCGGAGAACAAACTAAATCCTTTTTTGCCTTGTGAGTCTCTTGGTTACTTGAGTGGGCACCTGTTATGTTTATATTTCTCCAATGTTCCTTACATTTATTGTTCGGATAACATTTGGTTTAAATTCCTAATTAGTTAGGAATCTGTGTAAAACTAAATCTTTCTTTTCTCGTCTGAAGATGTTTAGCTGTGTTCTTTATGCTAGAAAGTAGCCAAAGGATTGAGATGAAGAAGTTCGGACAAACTCAAAATACAAGAACAGGACACTCATGATGCTAATGTATGTACTCGTTTTCTATTGGGTGTTTTTCCTCCAACCTTTGGCAGTCTCACAATTCCTTTTTTTCAGTTTAGCAATCCCATCCTTTTTTTGGGGCTAGGAAAAGAAATTTTATTAAGGAAAAAATAAGAAATGTACAAACAAAAAATGGTTAAAATCCTTACAAAAAGAAAAAAATAGGAAGAAAACAAAAATAAGAAGGTAACAATTTTTCTTAAAAGAGAAATATATTATCTTCAGAAGCACCAATGGGGTGCAAACCCATAAAATATTTACATATATAATAAAATATCTATTAGGGCATCTAAATTCTCACAAATAAAAGAGGATGATTCTTAATAAAAATATTTAGGTTGCGAACCAAGAGTCCTTAAATCTACCAAAATTATTCTATGAACCCTAAAAAGCTCTTCTATTTCTTTCCTTCCAAATTGTTCGAGAGGTAGTCAGCAGAATACGCCTTGAAGATCTCTTATCCTTGTTTTTTTTTTGAAAGAAAAGTATAAAGAATATATTGATATGAGATGTCAAGGGGACGCGCCCATGTGCAAAAGATTTACAAGTTAATAAGAATATCTACAACTGACCCTAAATCTTCAAAATGGTTAATGTTATATTCCAAAACAGTGGAACCAAAAAAGTGTAGCCATTTGCTCACAATGTTGCCAAATATTTCTTCCTTTCCTTCAAAGGCTCTATTGTTTCTCTCTTTCCAGATAACCCAGAAAATTGTGAGCGGAATGAGTCTCAATTTTTTGTCTCTCCTGCACACTAGATCCCAAGCAAATAATTCTTCTTGAACAGAGCCAGCCATTACCCAACTAATGTCAAGTAGACTATATACCATAGTCCACAGCTTGTGAGTGATAGGGCACCAAAGCAAAAGGTGGTTACTAGTTTCAGCATTGTTTTTGCATAGATAACATATGTTGGAAAGGGAAAAGCCTCTTTTCATAAGGTTGTCAGTGGTCAAAATGCGTCCCTTGGAAGCTTCCCAAGCGAAGAAAGAAATTTTTGTGAGAGCATTTGCCCTCCAGATCAATTTAGCAGGAAAAAAATTTACCACAATTATGTTATATCCCACAAGATAATTATAGTATGAGTTTACGCTGAAGGAGCCTTTGTTTTCCAACTTTCAGATCAACCTATCATCAGTGTTGCTGAGCTGAATGGTGTTCAATACTGCCAGCAAATTCTCGTATTCCACTATTTCCCAATCTTTTAGATTCCTATTGACCACAATGTTCCAACCAATGCCATTATTTTTGTCAAAAGCATCCTCAATTGTCATCTGTTTATCCTTAGCGAGGGCAAAAATAAAAGGAAACCTGATTTGCAGATTATAATATCCACACCAGAAATCAGACAAGAACTTGACTTTGTTGCCTTTTCCCACTTTCCATCTAGAACACTCAAGAACAGAATGATTAGTGTTAGAGATTCCCTTCCACAAGCTCATACCAAACTTACTTCTATTCAACAACATCTGATCCTGTCTTCCCTTCAGATTCCATTTGCAATCCACCACTTTTTTCCATTAACTGTTAGTGTCATTCTAGTATCTCCAAGCCCACTTACCATGCAAAACCTTATTCAGAATTTTCAGGGACCTCAGACCCAAGACTCTAGGATTTGATGGGACTTTTGACGTCGTCCCAATTTACAAGATGAAACTTTTTTTTGCTATCCTCATCCCCCTATAGGAAATTACATTGAATTCTTTCGAGTCTTTTAGCCACTTTTTCCAGAATAGTAAGGGTTGAAAGGTAATAAGTTGGGAGGTTGGATAGTGTACTCTTGATAAGGGTCAATCTCCCATCTTTAGACAGATAATTTCTCTTCCATGAAGCAAGACGTTTTTCAAAGTAATCAATAACCGGTTCCCAACAGTTTCCATTCTTATGCTTCGCCCCAAGAGGTATACCAAGGTATTTAATAGGTACATTTGCCGTTTTGCATTCCAGAACCCTGGATAGGTCATCCAACTTGCAGTTATGCCCAATCCCAACCAATTCAGACTTGCTTAAGTTGATTTGTAAACCCGAAACAGCTTGGAAGCAAATAAGAATACATCTTAAATGTAGGAGCATGCTAACTTCCGGTGACAAAAAATAAGAGTATCATCAGCGAGGAATAAGTGGGTTATCTCCATTTTCTTTTCATTGCCCACCGAGATTCCTTTGATGAGATTTGAGTTCTTAGCTTGTTCAATGAGCTCATTTAATGCTTCCATTACTATAATGAAGAGTAATGGGGAAAGGGGGTTACCTTGTCTTAAGCCTTTAGATGCCTTAAGGAATGTAAACGGGCCGCCATTTATTATAACCGCTTGATCCATTTTCTCCATTTCTTACCGAAACTGAACCTGTCAAGCATGTAATCAACAAAATTCCAGCAGACATTATCAAAGACTTTCTCTATATCCAATTTACATAAAATTCCTCTTTTCTTAGTTCTCGACAGCTCATCGACGACTTCATTAGCTATCATTATGGCATCGGTGATTTGCCTACCTTGAATGAAAGCGTGTTGACTTTCTCCAATGATTGAATTTAGGACCTTAGAAAGTCTTTTGGCCAAAACCTTAGATAAAAGTTTATAAACACAGCCCACAAGACTTATGGGTCTAAAATCAGAAAAGCAGTTGACACCTTCCTTTTTGAGGATAAGAACAAGAAAAGTAGAGTTGATAGTTCTAACGAAGGATCCACGCTTATGGAAATCATTGAAGAAATTTAGAATATCGTCTTTTATCACATACCAGAAATCTTGTAGAAATTTAAAATTGAAACCGTCGGGTCCCGGTGCTTTATCACCGTCACAATCTTTTAGGCAGTAAGTAATTTCATCTTCAGAAAATTCAGCCTCAAGAAGTAATCAGTCAGACTCTTCTATTTTATTGAATTGAATGTTGTCAATTTAGGGTCTTTTTTCAAACTTTTCTTGGTACAATTGACTGAAATGATTTTTTGCAGCCTATCACATAGCCACATTGCCGCTGGTCTGATTACCATTAACAATGATTTCCTCCACATAATTGGTCATTCTTTTGTGATTAGCCAAACTGTGAAAGTACTTTATATTCTTATCCCCTTCTTTGATCTATTTTTTCCTAACTTTTTGCTTCCAAGAAATTGCTTCCATGTGTAATCTGTTGGGTAGTTCCAATCTCAAATTATTTCTTTTTTCATTGAGATCTGCAGTCAGCATAGACTTACTCTCTAAACTGTCTAGAGCATCCATCTCCTGCATCAATTCATTAATTTTGTTTTCTTCCCACATCTTTAGTCCATTTCCTAATCTCATGCTTAAGTCTGGAAAACTTCCTAGATAGTCTGAAGCTTACTACCATCCTCCACCGGTTCATTCCAAACATCATTGGCCATGATTTTGAATCTATCAATTTTGAGCCATTTATTATTCAGACGAAATGGTATAGGTCCCCATTGAATCCCATCAGAAGATAAACCTATTGGAAAATGGTCAGAGATAGGGCGAGTGAGTACCTTTTGGTTAATGCCCGGAAGAGACAAGAGTATATTGATGGAGACCAAGAATCTATCAATTCTGGAGTACGAAGGCTGTTCCTTTGATTACTCCAAGTCCATCGACCCCCCTTAAGTGGTAGATCCTCTAAACCAAGTCTGTCTATTTTTTCTTTGAAATTCCGAGCGATGGAAGTAGAAAAATATTCACCCGATCTCTCTTCACGCTTCAAGACCATGTTAAAATCTCCACCAACCACACCTTTATCACCCCAGTAGTTCTGCAATTGAATCAACTCCTTCCAGAAATTTTCTGTGTCAGTGGCATTACCTCGGCAGTATATTACAGAGAAAAATCATTTTTCATTATTGGTTTTGTTAACAAAGAGACATGATAAAGAAGACCCACCACAGATATAGTTAATGCAGTCAAAAAGGTCTTTTTTCCAGCAAATGAGAATACCACCAGCAGTGCTGATGGCCGGAAGGAACAGCCAGTCAACATCCAGAAGATTCCACATGCTCTTGACGGTTTTGCTGTCGATGGAGGCCAGTTTGGTATCTTGAATGCAAATTAAGTCTGGTTTCCATTGATTCATGCATCCTTTGATGATATTTCTTTTTTTTGGATCATTTAGGCCCTTAACATTCCATGATATTATTTTTCTGATAATTTGGATTCCTCTTTCGCTTCCCCACTGCTGCTTGCCTTTTTGCTTCTCCCTTCATAATTAATAGAAAATTGCAGTCCTTTCAATTCTCGCACTCTCCCCTCAGTCAATTTTTTCTTTCCTTTACTGACAGCCTCATCACCTTTCTTTTTTTCCAGGTGCTATTTTTTCCAGTTCAGTAAATAATGCCATCGCTTGTCCCTTGTGACCATCAAAAGTGACCCCCAACAGTTTGCTCACCCGTACGATATTGCGTCTAACCCACGAGGTGTAGAATTGTTCACCGCAACTTTCAATCATATCAATAGGCTTTGCCATGGGCTCCTGAGTCATGTCATGTGAGATGGGATACACTGGTTCTTGTACTAAGACTATCTCCAACTCTATCTGTAAAGGAAGAGGAGTTGGAGGGCACTCACCTATAGGATTGCTTGATTTATCTGGTTCTTCAGACACTGGAGAAAGAGGAGAAATGTTGCAGTTTGTTTCAGAAATAAAACTTGTTGCAGAATACGTCTCCACATCAACCATTAAGGTTATTTCCTTCAACTCCTCGGAAGACACATTGTCGGGCTCACTCTGCTCAGAATTTATCTTGTTGCCAGCATTTGTACCCAGCCTTACCAGATTACATCGGGTCATGGGCTTCTGCTTGGGCCTCCAGACGCATTTAATTTTTTGGACTTTTACCCTTGGTTTTTTGAAAAGCCTCCTTGCTTCTTTGCTGGACCTAATATGGTGTATCGCTTGCCTTTGTCAGCCCAGGGGATTTTGGGTTTCTCCCCAACATCTTTAATCCCTGGATATAACTGATTGACTGGCTTTGATGGGGTACTGGTCTGATCCGAGTGTGTCTTCCGGTTTGGGAGATGAACTGAGTGCCCGCGAAACCCTTTCCCCTTTGAAATTCAAACTTTTTGTTTCTGGTTTCCTGGTCGGGTAGCGTTTTCTTCACTTGAGATGTGCCAACTGTGTCCGATTGCATCACTACGTCAAAAGTTCTAATTTTCCATGTGGACGACTCAACTCTAACATCTTGGTGGCAATGTGGACAACGGGCCGAAGAGGAAAGCATAGGGGAGATGTTTCGAGTATCATTAGCAGAGCGAGTCAATGTTTGTCCCTTCGGCAGTGAGTCCTTAAAAGGGTTCACGATGGGGAACTCCGCGAGTTCAAAGATAGATTTCATAATCCGCCACCATCCCCCCAACTTCGATTGCCTCTGTGATGAAGATTCTTCTATGTCTCTTACCCCAAGTTTCTGACATAACCAGAAAACGTGGTCTTTTGTTCCAACCGAGAGCTAAACTCAGTGATTGGTGTTTTTCATTCTGACATTTTCCCCACGTTCGGCCACCTTTGTTCCAGTAGAAATCACTTAGGATCTCAATAAGTCAACGAACTTCATTTTGTCCAGTGAAATCGAGATTCTAAAGCTGTGATCATTTTCGCTAATTTTCAGACTGTCCATTTTCTTACCAACCCAGGCAATGTCGAATGATTTACTCTCTTTGAGAATAAATTTTTTGTTTTTGTTGTCCGAAATGGTTGCTAGGGAATCATCTTCCTTACCCCATATGGCCGACATGGCCGAGTAGACAACCTTGGGAATGATCCCCTATCCTTTGTGCCAAATTTAGCTGCAATATTGTCCTCTAAAAACTGTCCTGCTCCATTAGAACCTCTGTAACCATTTTCCTTGGAGAGTACTATTAACTTCAACTAAGATCTCAATCCCAAGCCACCATTTTGAAACAACCGTTTCACCACCTCCCAAAGATGGTACTTCCTTTCTCACCGGTATCATTGTAGAGAAACCTACGCTGAATGGATTCCAGTTTTTTGGCCACACTAACTAACATCGTCAACAGAGACATAAAGTAATGGGGATATCACCAAAGTGTTTTTGATAAGAGTTAATATACTACCATCAGACAATTTATTTCAAAAAAAAAGAAAAACCACCATCTGGCATTAAATTTCTCTTTTAGCCTACCACCAAGATTCAAACCTTGCAACCACACGCTCTCAAGTCAAAACTTCTTTATACTTTGCCACCAATGACAATCCTAGGTATTTAATTGGAAGTGTGGCATCTTTACATTCGAAGATACTAGCTAGATTGAGGTTTCCACATCGAATTATACTAACTCTGATTTGGTTAGGTTAATATTGAGTCTGAAGACTGCTTGAAAGCTTAGTAATGCACATATGATGTTGAATAGAGTCTCATTGTCTGGTTCACAAAATAAAAGCATGTCATTTGCAAAGGACAAGTCACCTCTATTGCCCTCTCCTCTTCCTGCTTCCCTTCACCCACCTTTAAATCCTTGGAAAGCTCTAGGTCCCTAGCCTGCTTTATCATTTTGTTCAGCAACTGCATGACAATGATGGAAAGAACTGAGGTTAGGAGGTCACCTTGTCTTAAACCACTAGAGCCCTTGAAAAAGATGACTCTTATTCACCATTATAGTGACAAATGTAGAAGAGATGCAACACTGTTTCCGCTAGCATCATCTGTTTCCAAAACCAATTCTATTCAACATATACGCTTAGAAATCCCTAGTTCACATGACTGTGTGCCTTATCCATATCAAACTTACATAACATCCCATCCAGTTCCTTGGGGACAAGGTTGGTGTTGAAGGGGACGGTATTGTAAGTATCCGGGTGCAATACGGAGAAAATGAGTAAGGAACATTAGAATGTTGGGGGAACACAAGGAGAAAAATGGAAACGTTTGGAGGGAATCCAAACTCTTAAAAGTCTACTGTTTAAAAAAATATACTTAGCATGCATCCAGAGAATCCTGAGGGTGACTTGTCTTGATCGCAGGTGGCGTATTTAATTCTCTCAAACCCTAGGTCAACCAACTGCTTCCTCTTGCATCTTCATTCGATGAATGTAGGGATTTCCTCTGCAACTCTTTGGTTCCATGGGGATGATTGGCTATTTATGGACTTGTTCATTCATCTTTTCCTTGTCTATAATCCTACATTTTCTGAGATGTAAGCATGAAGTGAATTATTTTGAATATATTTTCATCATCTGCCTCAAGAACTTCTGTATTTCTCTCACGGATTCTTCCTCCTCTTGTCAGTCTATTTCTCTCTCTCAAACTACTCTATTTTTCTCTCGGCTTTTCTCTCTCTCTTTCTTTAAAACTTGAATCAATTACCATTCAGATGCAAACTATGTATCAGGTTCGTAATTACTGACCTACCTCCTTTACTTTCCTAATGCTACGTCAAAAAGTCCAAAAGAATTCCAGTTTTGTTTCTTGAAGGCAACCTACCTCTAGTTTTCATCTTGACATACAACCTTTAATAACCGCCATTTTATTACAATTATTCAAGCCTCTCACATTTCATGAAATTAATCAACCTAACATGAGGCCAATATTGAAGTTTCCCCTTATCTTCTCTTTACAGCTAATGAGAAATCAATCTTGTGATAGAGTTGCTAATCAATCTCTATCTAAAGCAAACAAAGATAAATGTATAAAGTGTTCATGTTTGTTAAACCAAAAAGAAGCTACCATGTATCAGGTTCTTAATGTTTGATAAATGTATAAAGTGTTCATGTTTCTCTATGCTTTTCTCTCTCTCTTTCTCTAAAATCCAAATCACTTACTTTTTAGACGCAAACCATGTATCAAGTTTGTAAGACTGACCTACCTCCTTTGCCTTCCTAATGCTATGGGTCAAAAAATCCAAAAAAAAAAAGAGAAAAAAAATTCCACTTTCATTTCTTGAAGGCAAACCACCTCCAGTTTCCATCTTGACATACAATCTTTAATTTTTTTGAAATAAAAGTATGAAGCTTGTATTGATGTAAGATGCTAAGGGAGCACCACCCATGTACAAAATTTACATCTCAATTAGTATATCTACGATATCACCTAGATCTTCAAAACAAGCAAGATGCTAAGGGACATACAATCTTTAATAATGACCCTTTTATTAGAATTATTCAAGCCTCTCACATTTCATGAAATTTATCAACCTAACATAAGGCCAATACTGAAGCTTCCCATTTCTTTCTCTTTGCAGCTAACATGAAATTAATCTTGTGATACTTGCTAGTCAATCTCTATGTAAAGCAAACACAGATAAATGTGTAAAGCATTCATGTTTGGCTGACCAAAAAGAAGCTAAGAAAGACAACTTCTTCCCAAAGAATCATAAATGGTGAAGGGTATACACCAAAAGTTCTTGCATTTCTTTCAAGTCAAATCACCCATAACCCAACAAAGAATGCTCCGCACCATAGAGCTTTAACCTTTTTCTTCAAATATGAGAAAAAAATAATAGATGATTTTGAGTTTGTGCTACTTTAAAACACATCACACAAATCCTTGGGGATACAGCTCAATTTGGTCAATAAACTTGTTGCAAACCACTAGTATTTAGCATGTTTACAAATTTAGTACAAACAAAAACGTTTTTAGAAATGTCATTATGAGAGGTAGGATTTTGAGTTAAAAAAGCATGATTGGATTTGCCTTAGGGTTCTAGATACTAGGTTCTATGGTTTCCTTTATTGCATAAGACAAGAGAATCAAGTAGGTGACATGAAGAGCACATACCATCAGCCTTGCAGTCATTATTTGTAAAGAAAGACATGTCCAAGAAAGGGAATCGTTAAAGTACCCTGAGAAAGAAGAAATGAAGACTGGATGAATTTGGGACAAATACCCAGACGAGAGAAAGTATACCATTATGATCAAAACAATTGGGAGGGTGTTGGTTATTTTTAGAAGTCCCTAACGGATGGCCAATATGTTCTTGTAAAACTTTAGTCCTCTTTGTCGAATGTTGTTATGTGCATTTCCTGCCTCTGTTGTCAACTCGATATCCTTTGGGCATTGCCCGTTCATATTGTTGGTTGGCTCATGATCCTCTGCTTTTGCATTGAGTAAATCTTGTATACATTCAATCATTTCTTCATCTCTCTCATTCACTCTATTTTCCACCAATCTCTCTATTGGATCATCCAATGGGGATTCATTCATAATGTTTTAACTCCATAAAGTCAAAAAGAAAAAAAAGGAAACCGTTTTCAATTGAGTCCACATGCTCATCCTGCTTCCCTTGGTCCTTTTCACCACTGTGCTCTTCCAAAATAGTACATATTTTCCCCTTACCTTTACAATTATGTGCACGCATCTCTTTTAGCTCTCTTGCCACTATCCATCCGGAACCTTTCCTTTGCATTGTTTTATGCAGATCTGACACCCTTTGCTTGCATGATAGTAAACTTTGCAAGGTATTATAACTCTCAACTTCTGCCTTTGATGATGCTGGGAAGGGCGTTGGTTTCACAATTATTGATTTTAGGCGAGTTTGGGTTTCTATTAATGGTAGCATGTCTAACAACAGTGCATCTTTTGTCAGCCACTTTTTGCCTCCGTCACATGCAACTCTTCTTGTTTTCCTCCCTTTGATAATTTCTCCAGTCCTTCCAATTTGGATCACTAGACATGGATTTATTGCATTGGTGGTTGGACCGTTGGTGATTGCTCTATCTATCCCTAGCTTCACTTTAGTTTGTGCTTGCTTTAATCAACTAGAATGCATTGGGCCTTTATCCTGTTTTCTTGGGGTCTAGTTGAAGCAATTAGTTTCTCCCTTTGAACACACTCTAGAGATAATTTTACAAACGCTCATAATTAAACTGGTGGAACAAAAATCGAACATCTTAGTAGAGCAACCTTTTGAGGGATTAAAATGATAAAAATATAGAATTCATACTAATACCTATCTTTCCATTAAAAATCACCTTTAATAATATACCAAGAACTTTGGAAGAAAGGCAATAGTAAAACCATCTCAAGAGCCTTATTAATTCCAAGGTCCCAAATGACTCTTGATTTTGATCTCATTAAATGTATCTGAATCCAACTAGCATGTTCCCTATTACCCAAACACCAATCAAGACCTTCCTGGGGAAGGTCGATTTGGTGATCTTATTCTTGTATAGTATTTCATAAAAATCTGTCTTTATTGGTTAAATGCTTTTTGGTGCTTCTGGCAGGAACCGAACTCTTATTTTAGCATCAAGTTAACAAAAACATTTATAGGGGTAGCAGGAATATATAGATGTCTTAGCAAGGGGGTCCATCTCTCATTGAGGTCCCTGGGAAGCCATCTCATATACTCGTTTCTTCCATCCACCCGCCCTAAAAATGGTAGATGGTTCTAGAGTGCTGTTTTGGCAGAACACATGCATGGGTGATTGTTCTTTGGCCAACCAATTCCTATGATTGTAAAACCTTTCATCCAATCACAATGATTCCATCTTTGCTTTAATTACATCATAGAGGGTGGAGTAGCCTGGAATTTTTATTTCGATTGTAACATATCCGATAAGAAGATTCCAAATAAATTCAACCTCCTAATTTGGTTGGAACCAATTCACCTAACCCCTCAGCCTAACACCAAAATTCAGGCATTAGATTCTACGAGTCAATATGCTTGTAAGTCACCCAAAACCATCATGTTGTTGCCAAGGACATCTGTAAAGCTCCAGTTCCGTCTAAGTTCAGCGTGTTTGTATGAACAACCATTCATTGAAGGCTCAACATTAAGGAGATGTTACAAGTCGGTCGGCCTAACAAAGTTTTGTCCTGGACAGTTGCATTATGTGTTACAAGGGAGGGGAGACTCATTCTCACTTGTTCCTTCACTGTGAGATGACATAAAAGGTGTTAGATGAGATTAGTTAACCAATTTGGTATAAGCTGGGTGACTCCTCCAATAGTAGAGAACTTTATGAGAGTGTTTTTAGGGAGTAAGGATAAGGAAGAAGGCAAAGCCACTATGGCAAGAGACTCTTTTTGCTGGTTTGTGGAGTATCTGACTCGAGAGAGACTGCAGGATATTTCAGCAGCGTTACTCCTAATTCAATGAGCTGTGGGAAAGAGTGACATTCTTGGTCACCTTGCCAAGGGTCGTCGAAAATATTTTGATTTATCAATTTTTGAGCTTCATTGGAACTGGGAGGCGATCTTCTATTACCATAAGCGGCTTTGGCTGTTTGCTTTTCCTTGATTTGTTTTTTCCTTTTACTTGTCTGAGGAGGATATCTTAAGGCCTGTTTGGCCGGATATTAGTTTTGGTTTTTGCATTTTAAAAGCATTTTTTTAACCAAACTGTAAACTTCAAAGTATGATTGGTAAAAACCAAAGTTAAAATATGTTTTTGACCAGTTTAAATACAAAAATACAATATGTAGTTTTTAAAAAACGGCTTTGACTTACAAAAAAAAATTGTACTTGAAATATCAAAAAGCCATTGAGTCCTTCCAACCACATGTATGCAGCTGCAATGATGAAGGAATTATTCTCTATTGCATATCCTTTTTAATTTCCTTTTGCAATAGCAAATTTTTGTTCTTTTCAGCTAGCTCTTATTTCTTGACTCAATTTTAGTTTTTCCGATAGTTGAAATTAAGAATTTTTGTTTTTCCAGAAGTTGAGATTAAGTTTCTCAAGTAAATGGAGCTGGCAACTCATTGGTGAAAGTTTCAAATATATAGACCACTGCTCATTGCCATCTGGTCTTCATAGTTCTACAACTCCTTTCTCTGGACCACTCTCTTCGTCCAAGCAGATGCCTCCTCTAGTGCTCTCTCAGGAGTCCATCACACTCACCTCCCTCATGATTAATCCAAAATTGATAAGGAATTCATCCCTTCACCAAAAGAAACAAGGTAAGTCGAACAGAAAAGTATTTAGAAAGATGGTGTCTTGGGGACAAACTTTTGACCCCCTGGAGGTTATTTCTCTGAAAATGTTAGAATTATCAATATTTATTCTAAATATCGAGACTAAGTGGTGTGAAAGCCGCATCATAGTAGATCTATGAAGATAATTCAAGGAAAAGTACCAGAATTTTTCATAGCACAAACTGACATTTGTTGCGAAGTTGTGCTCTTAAAGGTTCTACAGTACCTAACTCTAGGGTTCTCTCCAAGCAGTACTAAACCTGAATTCATTATCGGTCGGAAAGGGTGGAAATTCTTGAAGCGAGTTATCACTTGCATTTGTTATTGACTTATACTATAAGGCCTTCTTTTTTGGAATTGTAGTTTTACTTTCTACTAAGAGGGCAGCAGACTTTTCCATAGATCTTTACTTTCAACTTTCCTGAACCTAACCAGAGTTGATTCTATTGCAGAATTTGTTTCATATGGTACAAATTCTGTAAAATCACTCCTTTCGAGAATCTCAGAAGAAATTGAAACATGATTGTTTTTATTCTTAGCGTGCTATGAACTGTACTGTAATTTGGTTGATAACTTTATCACACTACAATTACTCTTTCGTAGAAGGTATATGTCTAATTTTTCTATATAAATTATATATATATTTTTTGAACATGTCCAGGACATGGGATGCAGAGTCCTTTGACTCACTCATTCTCGTAGAGAAGAGTGAAAGTATTAATTATCCAATGGATGATTTGCATTTATATATTTTTTTAAACATGCTTAAAATGCTACATAAGATAACCTATTTTAGCTTTGCTTTTCAATTTAAGTGAACTGCTGGATTATCATGAGACGATATGCATTTATGGTTGCTTCACCATTTTTCTTCTTCCTTTTTTTTTTTTCTTTTTTCTGCCAGACTTCCAGTCATATTTCCATGTACCTTAGATTTAGCCCTTATCTATCATCATTTACTGGTATTCACAAGTTCTTTCTGGCTGAATGATCATATTGTTTAGAAATTAGAAGTTGATCAATTTTCTTGTGTTCATGCAGATTTGTAGAAGTTTCTTCTGAAGATGAATTTGTTGGAACTGATGCTGATGTATTTGAAATAGAAGAGGAAAAGGCTTGCGTGAAAGTTGGGACATCTACTGGAAATGATATACTTGGAGATATCCTAGTTCAAAATAACTTGATCAGTTAGCATCTTCTTGATATTGCATTTTTTCCTGTCATCATTGTTGGAAAATTATTTATAAAGCCCAACTTTTCGTTCCTTTTTATGCCCTATGACCTCCCGAGTGGTAATATAAGTGATGCTATCAACTTGTTCGGACTTTGAATTTAAACTCATAATCGCAATGTCAAACCAAAACACAAAAAAATATTAGCTCTCCCTTAAAAGGAGATCTAGAGGGAAGTTATGAGCATTATGTTCATGGATAACTTCCATACCGAGGTTAGCGCGATTGATATGTTTAGTGCTCTCCCTGAAAAAGAGGTCTAGAAGAAAGTTATGAGCATTAGGTTCATCTATAACTGCCAAGATTAGCATGATTAATTATTTTGGCCCACCCAAGTATTAATTGCATGACCTTGAGTATGAACTATAAATTGGTTGAGATTGAAACTATTTGGATTGAAATTGGTTGATAATACCTAAAGTAATGCATATCTTCTGTCATAGTATCAGGAACATAATATTCCTAATAGTATAGGATAGTAGTTAGGGGATTCTATTGATTGATCTGATTTGGTGTAATTAATTCCTGGTTTTTCTCTTTGCAGCAGCTATATATACGTATGAATATGCTGTTTCTTAAATATGATAAATTCATTTTTTTTCTCCAAATTTCACATGGAACCAAAGTCGTAGGCTATTTTCTGCATTTTGTTGGCCTTCATTTCTCTGTTTATGCTTTGTTTTTCTATTAATAGAAAAAAAAAATTTAGTTTGCGGCCTAGTTTCCTCAAGCCTGCTTTAGTATGCATCTGTCCTAATGTAATTCTCTGTCTGTACTCGTACACACCAAAGGCGGCCCCGATGCAGTATCTCCTCTGTTTTGATCTCTTCTTTTTTCGCTGTGGCCTTAGTTACTGCATAGTTGGCACAATATCTGCTGTTGGCTCCTTTATTGGACTTGAATTCTTTGACCACAGCCTTAATTGCTAGGATCCTTGTTGAGGAATATTGAATTAGTCCTTGAGGCATACACCGATATAGATATGCAAGTTCACCAGTTGATAGGTGGTTTGCTAATGGTTGTTGTAGTTCTCTTAGAGGCAATCTTGTGAGCTAAATGAGTAACAAGTATAATGTGGTTGTTAGATCAAGTGCAAATGTAGAGTTCAGAGTGATGACACGGAAAACGTGTTAACTATTAATGACTTGAGATAATTTAAAAGATCTTCTTAGGAAAGAAAAGATAGTTTAGAAGATTTCAGGATTAGATAGGAAGGTCCAATGAAATTATTGTGACAAGAAGTCTACCAATATCATTTCTCACAACCTTACACCATGTGACAGAATGAAGCATACTGGAGAAGATAGGCACTTCATAAATGAAATTTAGATAGTGGATTGAGTTGTATCTGAATACCTAAACTAATGGTCAAATTGCAGATGTGCTAACAAAAGGACTCAGTACTGCTGCGTTCCAAGGACTTATCTCCAAGTTGGGAATGATAGATGCATATTCACGAGCTTTAGGAAAAGTATTCGGAAATCCATCGATGTTCTATCTTAATATTAGAAAATTAATCTTCCCAAAAATATAGTATACCTATTAGGGAATTCCACTCTTATATAGATTTGATTTGTTGCAATCCTTTCCTTTTTTTTTCTTTGTTGTAGTTATATCTACTCATGTATATGCTCCTTAATATAGAAAAACCATTGCATGTTTCATCATGAATTATGAAACATAATTGTTTATGCCTCAGATACTATTATCTTTATCATTGATTGATTTCCTTAATTGGTGGGTACAATTCAATAATTCTTGCCCCAAGTTTGTTGGCAATGAAAGTGAGGTTCCTGCAGAAATGCAATCATCCACACCAATTGAATTGTCTACAATGTCAGCAACTAACACTCAGAAATTGTCTCGGTCTGCTGTTTCAGCAAGTAAAGAAAAATCTAATACTCTTGTTCAAGCGACAATATCTACACTCTTTAAGAAAGCAGATGAAAAGGTATTGTGTTTATTAATTGAGGGTCTTCAATGTAGTCGGTGCAATTTCAACATACAATGCAGCTAGTTCTCTAAGTGGATAATGTGGTACTTGGTGCACTAACATTTATATACGTTAATTTGTTTGCACCAGTATAATTTGTGCATACAAAAATATGCATTAATATGTGAATACACATTTGTGAACTTGACAATTTTGTGCATGTACACATGCATGCATGTATTTAGAGTTTATCTACATGTTGTATTTATTTCTTGTTATTGGAACTATTGTAAGTGTACATATGGTAGGTGATAAGAATAGTTTGGTATATATTTTATTGAATATTACATTCCTATATATATATAGGTTTTATAATAGGAAAAATGAAATAAACAATTAATTATCATTAATTACATAGGGTGTAATTTACTTTTATACCCTTTAACTTAATTCAACACATAGTGTGTAACTGACTTTTATATCCTTTAACCTAATTCGCCATTTCTCTAACACTCTGTCAACACCCTTAGTCATGGTAGTTGAACTGAAAGAGAAGAAGAAGAAGCAGAAGAAGAGAGAAATTTTATTTCTTTTCGGATGTTGTCTACAAGTATAGATAGATAGCTTTTTATAGGCTTAAACGCAGTGTTTGCGCCGAGGATCTTTGGCCCTAGCGGTGGTCGGCTGGTGATGGCATATATGTAGGTAATAATATAATAAAAGAAATCCTAACCTTAAATGTTCATTTTTTGTAATTTTTCCTTTTTCATCATTATTATCCTAACAATACTCTCCCCTTGAACGTCAACTTGTCCTCAAAGTTGAGTTATGAAACCTTTTCTTAGAGAGTCCATTCCGTAACAATTTCCTCCAACACCATCATTGTTTTACTTGCGCAACAGTGTCTGGGAAGTACTATTTTCCACACTTATAGCAAGCAGCCATTGCTCTTTTATGTTTTTTCTCCCTTCCTATGGTTCGGAGCAGTTGATTATAATTTTTTTTTGTTTTAGATCCTTTCAAGAATTTGACAACTTTACCAGTAAAATATGAACTTTAGAGCATTTCTATGACAGATTGTTTCCCGAACCAAGGCTTGCTCAAGACTTCATTAAGTGTGTGTGGCTTGAGCAGCCTTATCATCAGTTTTAGTTCTAGTTTGAGTCCATTAATGAAGCTGGATATAAAGAATTTTTCCGATAACGTGGGGATTTACATCCATGAGAGAGCGTAAGTGCTCTTCATAGTCGAGAACAGTACCTGTTTGAGATAATTTATTGAATTACTCTATGAAATCCTTTTACGATGGTCCCTCGAATGTATGACAGAGTTCTTCCACAAAATACTAGTAATTCATGGCATCCATTTTGGGTAGTCACCCATGGTACCATATATCGGCAACTTCTCTTAAATATAGGCAATATAATCTCCATTTTTTGCTCGTTAAGAGTGTTGTGAATAATAAAATATTTCTCATACCTTCGAACCCACCTGCGAGGGTTTATTCTTTCGAAAAGTGGAATTTCCACCTTGGGAAGGGAAATAAGTTGGTTGGAACTAGTTTGGTGCATAGGATCCATTGGGCCGGGTCGGTTGAGATTAGTTCGGGTTGCAACTAGACTAGTTCGGGTCAAACAGGTTTGGGTTGGGTCAAATTGGTTCAAACTGAATCGGTTCGGTTCAGATTGCTTCGGGTTGGGTTGGTTTCGTCTGGATCGGTTAAGCCTGGACCTATAAATAGGTCTGAAGCGAAAAATCCGGTTTTAGGAATTTGTGGAGCCTCTGAATCCCAACTTTCTTTCTCTTCTTCCTCAAGTGCGAAGGGCGGCGGGAGATTTGCCCTCAACCCGTGTGCAGCTTTGAGCGCGAAGCAGGTAGCGTAAATGTCCTTTGCTTGTGCATGGCCGTCATCTAGTTTGTCAGGGTCGGCATCCTATGGCACGACGCACCATCTTGTGTTGTCTCCTCGTGTGTGAAAGGATGCGGTCGGTCTCCTTGCAGTCCGAATCGGTTGTCGCTTGGGCTGCTGGTCTCGGCTTCTCTTGATGCGGCGCCTGCCCGCATACTAGCTCCACCATGTGCTCAAACTAATGGTGGAATTGACGGTTCATTTCATATACATCTTCCATGAAGGCAATTAGTTTCTGACAACGTCCTTCATGTTGAGTTCGAGCGTTTCAGGTTTCTCCGACTCAACAATTGCTGCCTTCCCTTTGGACCTAAGGTAGGATGCGACACCAGCGAAGGATTCAGCCGGTTCTGGCTCTGATTCCACCTTGTTAGCATCCTTAGTTATGATAGTTGAGTTGAAAGAGAAGAAGAAGAAGAAGAAGAAGACCGAAGTCGAAGAGAAATAGGGAGATAAATTTTATTTCTTTTCCATTAATGTCTACAAGCATAGATAGATAACATTTTATAGGTTTAAACACAATGTTTGCGGTGAGGATCATGCGACTATTTTGGCCCTAGCAGCGGCTGCGGCTGGTGATGGCAGATCCGTAGGTAATAACATAATAAAAGAAACCTTAACCTTAAATGTTCAAAAAAAGACCCTTTTGCCCATTTTTTGTAATTTTTCCTTTTTACTCTTAATATCCTGACACACTCTACCTTAATGTGGGGGGTAGACGTTGTTTATCACCAGTTTGCCAATAAGAGTCTAGAATGCTGGATTGCTTAGTCTTTAGTTAACACATCTGCCACTTTTTTGGCTCAAGAGATCATAGAGTTCTCTCTTAATGAGCATTGAATTTCATTCAAGATGGGTGAAGGTAAGAGAACTCCGAAATATTAAATAAATTCTAAAAGATATTCATGTTCATTGCCCCATAATTGGATCCATTAGCAGGGACAATGACATCATTCTTCCACATGATTGAGAAATGTAGGATTTTGAGTCCTTATATTCTTGAAGTAAAACAGGATATGTCCCCATCTAAGGTGACTTGACTCTAGATGAATGGGGAAATGACCCAAAACCTAATGCAATATCTGTTTCATCAAATTAGAGCTATCATCACCCCAAGCATTAATGGTTTAGAAAAGATTGATTCGAGATGACCTCATTGGAGATCTTGGAAAGCCATCTCACTGCTCTATAATTTTCACATGTTCTATAATTTTGACAAAAAAATTTGGTCCTTGGAGTTTTTGAGTGTAAACTTACAATCCTTCTTTATCTATCTTTCTCATGACCATACGAACTAGAATGTGGCCTTCACCAATGTCTTTTTGGAAGGTGAATGCTCTCTCAAAGGTAAAAGATTTTGTCTAGAAAGCTGTTCTTAGCTGGTAAAATACAAATAATTTGTCCTAAGCATGGAAGCTCAACCGTGTTTTCCCCCTTAATTTGTTTTTTTATGTGCTATCAGAAGGCTAAGTCACATAGTCATATACGACAAGGATCTCGGATGTTTCTGGTGTTAAGTGGGTATATACCTCCTTTTCTATCTCTTTCTTCCTCGTTTTTAGAAGAACAAGAAGGAAAGCGTGCTTCAGAGAGGTACTCCTTTTACTAGTTTGGTATTGTGGTTGAATAGAAATGCAAGACTCTATCTCGGTTTTTACCTCCTCCATTTCTTTGAGGTTAGATGACGATTTTCTCTTTGCTTTGGGCTAAGGCACATGATATTATAGAGAAATCTCTTCTGTTATTTTGCAAAGAGATTGGACTTTAGTTCTCTGTTAATTATTGTTTTTTTTTTCTTTTTCTTCATTTTAGGATGATGTCCTTTCTCGGTCGATGTACATTTCTCTTCTCTCTCCCTAATAATATCTCTTTTTCATAAAAAAGAAAGATGTGAATATATATTTTACTGTATTTGTTTGTGCTCTTGGGAGTACGAAGTTGACTCTGTGGTCTTTGCATCTCTGCCTTTCACCTTCAATTCTTTTTCACTAAAGTCTTTGATGCACCCCTTCCAGTTTATTACATTTTTAGAAAAATTTTCAAGCAGAATTGCTTCCTAATATAGCCATTTTATTTACAACAGGTGTCAAGAAATTTGGAGAAGTCATCATCTTCAAGAGGTTGTTACTCTTCCAGTTTGCTTTTCGATATATAATAATATTGTCTAGATTATTCAAGATAGTGATTGTCGATATTTTAATAGGTCGTAGGCTGAAGTTGCAGGATAATGATCTGAAAAGGAAAATTGATGAGGTTAGGAGCTCTCCATTTTGAGAATCTTTCATCTTGTTTTACTATTCCTATGAGAATATATATTTTCTCCTTATTTACTTTTGATCTCTTCCATCTTCTATGGAAACTGAATAATGTTGACCAATTGTGGGCTTCAAATGTGTAGAGGTACAGACTTCTAAAAGTGTTATTCTTTTTCTTGTTTTGTAGGGAAAAGAATCTAGGAAGAAAAGGAAAGTAATTGTAAAGAACACTGGTTAGTTTCAATCCTTTCTCTCTTTCATGTTTGCACCACAAGTGTATGGTTCCTATATAATTGTATGAACATGGTGCATATCTGCACCACCCAGGCATTTAATAGGCAACTATATTTTGTCTTGATAGAAGGGAATAGCTACTAAAGGAAATAAACATGTTCCTCTTATTTGTGCTTGAGCTGAAGCTTAGCAAAAAAATGCCTAGTGCTGGGATTTTTTTTAAATGAAAGAATTATTGTTGGAAATAGAGGAGAAGAAAAGCTCATCAATGGAGGCAAGTAATCTCCAAAACATTAAAACAAAAAAAAGAAAAGAACAAACAAAAAAACAACAGAAGATGGTAATTTATGTCATGAAAATTTTATTGCGAAATGTCTAATCCTAAAGGAACCATGAACCTTAGCCTAAAGACATTATAGGAATATCATCTGACCCCTAAGCAACATAGATTTTTTTTTTTTGAGATAAAAGAGAAAATATTATTATGCGCAAAGATATCAAGGAGGTACCATCCGAAAGCACAAAATTACAAGTCGATCAGGTGGTCCATTACAGTCCCAATATCTTCCCAATCTAATATGTCATGACCAATTAAAATAGAACCAAAAGTATGAAATTATCTATCTCTCATATTTAAAATGTCTATTTTAATACCCTCAAAAGGGCTAATATTTCTCTCCCTCCAAACTACCCACATAATAGAAATCGGAATAAGGAATAATTCTTTTTTCTTTTTACATGAACCAACTAACACCCACAACTCTTCACTAGCACTACCCGCCATAACCCAATTCATCTCCATAATCCCATACACATACTCCCAAATTTTGTACACTATACGACATTGAAGTAACAAGTAGTTGTAAGATTCTTCATCGGCCTTGCACATGTAACAACTATTAACCATCATCATACCTCTTTTTCTCAACATATCAATGGTTAAGATTTTTTCTTTAACAGCTTTCCAAATGAAAAAAGTCATTCTAGGTGGAGCTTTTGACCTCCATATTTGCTTAAACGGTGCTGCCTTGACATTCTTCTCACCATTTTTGACAATAAAATTGTAGTAGGACTTAACAAAAAAGCCTCTTTTCTTGTCCACTTTCCAAATTCTTTTGTCCTTCAGATTTCCCACCTTAAAATCAGCAAGACAACGAAGCAGATTACAGTATTCTACCTCTTCTTCATCCTTCAAATTTCTCCTAACCTGAATAACCCTACCCCCCCTTCTCAAACACCTTCTCCACAAGAATATCCCTCTTACTAGCGATCTCAAAGATCCTTGGGAACTTATCTTTCAATTTGAAGTCACCAGCCCACTCATCCTTTCAGAACTTAACTTCAGTTCCATTACCCAACTGCCAGCATATGCAGTCATAAAATTCTCTGTCAATCCTAATATTCTTCCACAAACTAGAACCGTGACGTTTATATTTCCTTCTTCTTCCCCCATCCCTTTCCCAATCACCGCATCTAGTCTCCACCATCTTTCTCCACAATTTCCCATTCTCATTCACAAACCTCCAGAGCCATTTGCCATGTAAAGCAGAATTCAATTTCGAAATAGATCTCAACCCCAAAACTCCCTTATATAACAGTTTCTTCACCTCCTCCCACTTAACTAAGTGAAATTTTCTATGCCCCTACTCATTAACCCAAAGAAACCTCCAGAGCCATTTGCCATGTAAAGCAGAATTCAATTTCGAAATAGATCTCAACCCCAAAACTCCCTTATATAACAATTTCTTCACCTCCTCCCACTTAACTAAGTGAAATTTTCTATGCCCCTACTCATTAACCCAAAGAAACCTCCAGAGCCATTTGCCATGTAAAGCAGAATTCAATTTCGAAATAGATCTCAACCCCAAAACTCCCTTATATAACAATTTCTTCACCTCCTCCCACTTAACTAAGTGAAATTTTCTATGCCCCTACTCATTAACCCAAAGAAATCTGCATTGTATCATCTCTAGTTTAGTGGCGATGCTGGCCGGAATAGTTAAGATAGAAAGGTAGTAAATTGATAAATTTGTTAAAGTGCTTTTGATCAATATGAGTCTCCCCCCAAGAAAGAAAGTTCCGTTTCTACCCTGCAACACAGGTGGATGGAAATTAGCCCCTTTTGGAAATATCTTTGTTACATAAGATAAAGTAGGTGTGATACCAATGGTGTACAAAATAATAAAATGTATTTGAAGTTGTTTTACCATGTGAAATGAATACTCGCAAAGTAATTTGTAACAGAACGGAAAATGACAAATTGGGAATAGGATTGCAATTGAGACTCTTAGGAAGCATCCTTGCCTTCAATTATTTTACAGAGGATCTTATGGAAAAACTGGTTTTTAGATGACTTGCCCTAAGTATAGAGTATTAGGAAGAGGGATTCACTTAATGTACCTCATGTGGCTTGGAAGAGAAGTTAGGGTAGTATGATTGATCTAAATGCTTTATTAGTGAAAATTGAAATAACTTCTGTGTAGTGAAACCTTTAAATTTTGATAACTGGTCCTTACAAGTAATATTGTTGACCTCCAGCTTTCAAAATCAAAGCTTCATCTTTATGAGGCTGAAATAAGAGGTAGGTGTTGAATCACTATTTTTGGCTATATGTTGACATTAGGGTGGGATTAAAAATAAAAGGAAAAGCTTGCGAGTCTTTCTAGAAAGGTGGCAACACATTTATATTAAGTGTTCATTTGCAAGTCTAAGTAATGCAAAACAAGTAACAGTTATGCTAGCTTATACAGTGGATAGTTTAAAAATAAAAAATATTTAGGTGAGAAACAGATGAGTTAAGGTAGGTAAGAGGAAATTAGAGGTCAAAGTGAAGAAATATTTTTTTTTGAAATAATCTTTTTTTGAAGTAAGGTCAATGTGAAGAAATATATGGAGAAATAGAGTGGAAAAGATAAGTTAGACAGAACAATCACAAGAATGACCACAAAGAGAGGTAACATGGAAAAAAATTCTAAGAAAAAATTATTAATTTATCATTGTTTACTCTTTTTGTTGGTAGGTAACCTCTATATATGGAATGAACAAATAAGGAAAATTATAAAAGAGGAAATCTAAATAATTCTAATTCCTATAATATTTAGATTTTTTAAAAAGAAAATTGAAGTATTATAATGACTAAATAAAGTAAATAACCAAAATGACTTAGAAGTACAAGATAATCATAATTACCAAAATTTTTCTAATAGATTTTTTTTGCAAATAAAGGTCTTTTTGTTTTGACATCATTCTGTGGTGAAAACTCAACCTTGAGTTTGAAGAGGCCGAAGCATCAAGATAGCAAAGGCTCGAGCATGATCTCTAAAATCACCTAAAAGTAGGAGTTTTTGATGAACTTTATAGAAAATGTTGAAAGTTAACCAAAATTATAAGTTCTTTATAATCATAAAACCAATGAAACGAAGTAAAATCACCCCAAGAAATATGTTTAAGTATCATAAACGGGAACCCCTTCAATAGTAGTATTAGGTTGAACAAGATTATTGAAAGGAATAAGTTGCTTAACATCGTTAATGTGAAAAGCAGAGATCTATGATGGCAGTTCCCATTGCTTAAATACGGGCCACCATGAAAGAAATTGCTACCGTCAGTACTAGCATGAACTGGCAAGATGCAATTAATAACTTTATTTTTTTAAGGACAAACTTTTTGTTTCTTTTGTTGGGATTTTTTTTTCTCCTTTTATGTAGTATAAAGGTGTGAACGTTAGAAGTTAGGTTCTCATACTAATTGACACAGGAGTTGGCAGTTAAACCAACTTATCCTATATATAATTTAGGATATAGGATATTTTCGGTGGGAAACCAAAGAATAATTATAGGCCAGAAGAAATCAAATATTAAAGTGAATAATATAGAGAGAATTAGATCGGGCAAGATAGATTAGACAAAAACAATAATAAAAAAGCGAATACTGAGAGAGATAGTCAAGAATAAAACCTTAATACACATAATTTATTTTCATTATTGGTGCAGCTAGTCTTTATTTTCATTATTGGCATCAGTTACAACTAATAAGGAAAGCAAAAAAAAGAAAACGAAAATATTGTAATCCCTATAATATTTAGAATCTACTAAAAAAAAACTAAAAATATTAGAATGCTTAAGTAACTTAAAAATAAATAATTTTTTTTAAAAAATAAAAGTGAATTATTATCATGCACAAGATACCAAAGGAGTACTACCTTTATACAAAACAGTTACAAATTAATCAAATGGTCAATAACTACACCCAAAATTTTCCATTCTTTAATATCGTGACCAAATAAGGTAGAGTCAAAAGTGTGAATTCATCTATCTGTAATGTTAACAAAATTAATCTCTGTTCTCTCAAAAAATCTAACATGTCTTTCCTTCCAAATCACAAAAAAATGGTAAGTGGAACGAGAAATAAATGCCCCCCCCCCCTTTTTTACGCAAACCCTCCAAAGCCCAAAGTTCTTTACTTACACTATTCGCCATAACCCAATCCGCCCCCATAAGCTTTAAAACAGAAGACCAAATGCCATAGGTTACAGAGCATCCCATCGACAAATGATAACATAAACCCTCATCAGTTTTGCAAAAGTAACCCCTATTTATCAGCACATTCCCTTTCATCCTTAACATGTCAATTGTCAAGATCCGATCTTTAGCCGCTTCCCATGCAAAAAACATGATTCTAGGTGGAGCTTTAGATTTCTAAATTTGCTTAAAAGGAGCTGTCAAACTGTCATTGTTCTCTCTCATGGTAAGAAAATCATGGAAAGATCTTATAGAGAAGCCCCTCTTTTTGTCAATCTTCCACACCCTTTTATCTTTGTCCTAGACCAATTTAAAATTAGATGAACACAGTAACAAGTTCATATACTCTTCCACTTCAAATCCTGCAAGTTTCTTTTAATTGGAACATTCCAAGCCCAGCCTCCACCAATAGACTCATAAGCCTTCTTCACCCTCATCTCCTTATCTCTGGCTACAACATAAATTCTAGGGAATCTATCTTTTAGTTTAAAATCCCCCGTCTATTCATCATTGCCAGAATTGAATATCCTCTCCATTACCCACCTGCCACCCCAAGCATCTCCCAAAAATGTTGCTGCCATCCCTAATTTTCTTCCACAACCCCATCTCGAACAGTCTTAACTTTCCTCTTCTCCCCCTCTCCCTCTCCCAATCTCCCCATCTCACCCTCACAGCCTTCTTCCACAGCCGCTCTTCTTCGATGGAAAACCTCGATAGCCATGTACCTTGGAGTGCAGTATTCATCTCTCTAATAGATCTTAGACCAAGACCCCCTTCCCTAATGGGCCTCTTCACCTTTTCCCAGTTCACCAAGTAATATTTTCTATCTCCCTTGTCATCACCCTATAGAAATCTACATTAGATTTTCTCAATTTTTTTCTGCAATGCTAACCGGAATAGTTAAAATAGAAAGATAGTAAATAGGTAAGTTTACAAGGGTACTCTTGATCAAAGTGAGTCTAACCCCTTTAGAAAGGTAAGCGATGTTTCACCCCACCAACCTCCTTTCAAATAAGTCATCCACGGGCTTCCATGTATTAACATTTTTATATTTAGCTCCCAACGGAATCTCAAGGTACTTAACTGATAAAGGAGTAACCTTGCAACCCAACATCCGTGTCAACCTCCTTTCATCCCCCGTATATGCAATTCTAACAATTTCCGTCTTTCTCAAATTAATTTTCAGACCCAACACCATTTGAAAGTATAGTAAAATATATCTCAAATACAACAACGCATTAACATCAGGCTCACACAAAACAAGGGTGTCATCAGCAAAAAATAAGTGAGAGACCCTCACCCTTGTATCCCCCTTCCCCATCGATATACCCCACAACAAATTAAGTTCCCCCGCCCGGTCCATCAGTGTACTAAATACCTTCATCATCATAAGGAACAGTAGAGATGAAATAGGATTCCCTTGCTGAAGATATCTAGATACTTTAAAGAATGTCGATGGACCAACTTAAAAATAAATAATAATAATAATTGAAAAAATAACTTCAATAGAAAATTCATTTCAAACTAAGATCTTCTTGTTCTACATCATTCTACCTCAAGTTAAAACTCTTCCTTGAGTTTTGAAATGACAGAGCATCAAGCTAACAAAGGCTTGAACAGGTTCATCAAAATCTTCAAGAACTCGAGTCTGTTGATGATCTTCACATAAAAACTTAAATTCAATCAAAATTATAAATTTCCTAGGATCATAAAACATAAATGGAAAATGAAATCATCCCAAGAAACATGTTTAATATAGTAATAATGAACGAGAAAAAATTCAGTAGTAGCATGAGTTGGAAAAAAATTAAGGAAAGTAATAAGTTGCTGAACATCATTAGCATAAATGAAAACAACTTTAACAAAAGCAATTTTCTTGAGTAGCAACTGGTGGTGTTATAGCCTTTCAAGTTTTTCATTTTCTAACACAATGAATGTCAAGCCTACTCATACACGGGAGCTCAGTTTTTAATTCTTGCAGAACATCTCATTCTTTCTTAACAAGTCTATTTTAGTTGACTGCAATTATCATATATGCCACGATTATTGAGAGAACTTTTAACAAAGACAACTTATTCAATACAATGATGTTGAATGTAATTAATTATTGACTTATCGTAGTACTTTATGCATCTATAGGGACAAGAAACTTGGTACAGCATATCCTATGTGGATAGATTATATGATGAATTGCACTAAAAGTTTTTTGGATGCCATGTCAAGTTACCACCTTTATTGCTCATAATGATGGTAAGGTGCAAATCTAACCAGACATCCAAAGAAACTGGTAGAATACATTGGAAAACTTCAAGACTTGGTTCGAATCAGTTGAAAAATCAATCCACAAGGATCTGAATCGGAGTGGTCAATCAATCTAGTAAACATGTGTGAACCAGTCAACTAAAAATTCCTATCACCAATGTGCACGTGAGGTACTACTGCCGATTTTAGTTCATTGGGGAAGGTTGGTCTTCCTGTTACAAATTTGTCTCATCATGATGGTTCTATCTCAGTGGTCAGTGTCACTTGTGACAGATGGAATCAATGATTGGAATTTAATCTAGGCTGGTCAGAGCTATCTGGTTGTTATTATGGTGGCAGTGTCATCCACTGCTCAGCGATTGCTGACAGTTTGTGCTAAGGCTGATAATAACAGGTTGTTGGTGTGATCTTTTGACTTTTGGATTTTAGTTTTTTAAGGAAAGCCCAGAACTATAATTAGGGTTTTTTTATCATGAGAGTTTTTTTTTTCCTCTTGCTTGCAATTGACAGGGTACAATATAAAAGTTCATTTTTTTTTTTCAGAACATAAACATTTCTTTTTCAGCTGGGAACCGCATTTTTTTCTTTTTTGTATGTAGTGTAAAAGTGGCTGACGGTGGCGTGGAAGTTGGCTCTAATACTAACTAAAACCAGACGAGGAGCAATTGTACTAACTTATACCTGGATGGTTTAGAAATGGTAGAAATTTAGGTGAGAAACAAGATAATAAAAATAGGCTAGAGAAAATTAGAGATCAAAGTGAATAAATATAGTGAGAAATAGATTAGCCAAGAAAAGTTAGACAAATATCAGAAAAATGAACATAAAGAGATATAAGAAAGAGTAAAATCCTAACGAAGGAATTCTTAATTCATTATCGTTCATTTTCTTTATTGGTAGCTGCTAGCTTTTACGTAGATATTTGTTATAACTAACAAGGGATATTATAAACGAGTAAATCTAAAATATTCTAATTCTTATAATGTAAAGTCTACTTAAAAGAAAACTAGAATATAATAATATCTGAATTATTCTAATTAACCTAAATAACTTAAAGATAAAATTTCTTTAATAGAAAATTTATTTCATGTTAAGAGCTAGTTCTGCACCACTAGGTTTGCATAGGTTGATGACTTTTTTGCATCTAATGCTTCAAGAATTTTCTTGTCTTGGTGTTTAATCATGTAAACGGTTGAAATTTTGGGACATAGCAAAAAATGTGAATAAAATCTTAACTACGCAAAGGAAGATGAGTACAAATGTTTTATGGTTTCACTTTTATAATTTCTGTTGATTTAAAGAAGCTAGCAAATATCAGATGCAAAGGAAGCCATAGAAACCTTTTATGTGTTAACGAAAGGTCGTATGTGGTTTTGAATTTGCACAATGGTTATCCATTCTAGCTTCTTCAGCATCAAGCCAATTTATGTCTTTGTAACACATGCATGCAAGCCTTAGGAAATCTAGGTTGTAATTGGCCTCTTTGAAATTGTAGGGACAAAAGCCGCATTTGGAAAGAAAGAATATGAGGTACTTTCTTCACTTTTTTCATATACTTGATGTCTCTTTGCACGCATTTTATCTCTCTTTTCTTTGAAAATAAAAATTTCTCATTCTCCCAAGTCAAGGGTGCTAGAAGAATTAGTTGTTGAATTTAGAGGGTATAATAAGAATAAGAGAACTAAGAATAGGAACTAAACTATGTTCTTTAATAGACTATACAGGACGTATTTACTCTCCGATGCTTATATAAGCTTATATAAAAAACCTCAACTTATTACAAATAAACTGAAGTAGATAAGAAAAAACCTCAGTTAAATGAGAATCACTTGATGAATTCCACAATGCTTGCAAGGAAATTGAAAAATGTAGTTCCATAGAACCATTTCTCTGAATAAGCTCAGCCAAAAACTTGCAATAAAGTTAACGGGCAAATACTTGAATTAGAGCTCAGTCAAAAATGATAAGCTCAATCAAGTATTGACATTCAGTGGGATGGCTATAAACTTTAACAACAACTTGTCTCCAACTTCTAACTTATCATAAACTTATCTTTATTTTTTTAGTGGAATCCTTAATTCCTTAAGAAAAAAGCTGTTAAGCTGTTAAAAAAAAAAAAAGAACTTAGAGAGCTTTTTCCTTAAGGAATTAAGGATTCCACTAAGAAAAATAAAAAATAATTTTGTGATAAGAAAAAAGCTGTAGAAGTTGATAACATTTGTGTGACAGTTAAAACTTTTTCCTGTGCAACAATCTGTGAAGTTCAACAACTTTTGTGGGCTTAGTCTTCACGGCAACAAACTGTATGGTTAACAAAAATTTGTGACAACTAATCTCCGAGCAGCTTGCAACTAAGTATAAACTTTATTTATTACAATAACTAGCCTCAAATAAATTAAGTCATGCACCTATTTTAACTTTCCACTACATTACTAAAAGTTAAGTGGGCTTGATCAAACACAACCCCCAAAAACTATAACTGCAGTTGGGAAATCTAGAAACATGATTAAGGAGGGATTACATAATCTCAAAAGCATCTAAAAAGTTTTCAAGTAGGTGATCAAACCCATAAACACACCTCACAAGACAAGGAAGAGAACATTGAGACAACTCCAGAGAAGTGCAAATGACCAATGACTGGTGTGGACACTCACGTGGAGAAAACATAAAAATAGATTCATAACGGGTGGCAAACCAGATTTTAGAGACTGGTGGCATGTGAGACAATGTTAAGCAAACCTCTAGGAGATAGTTACCCAATATTGGCAAGACAAATTAGAGGTCATTTGTAAGTGGAATTACTCCAAACTTTTCAAATCTGTATCGTTCTCTCTCATATTACTCGTTTTCTTCCTAACAGTGAAGGTCAAAGAGGAAGAAAGTTGACTAATGTTCGGTGTTGGAACCTGTGGAAGAATGAATGTTGTGTATATTATTGAATTAGAATGCCCTATATATACATATTCTTACGATAAAAAAAAGAGACATACAATTAATTACATAGATATTTTACTAGTAGACCTTTTATCCTAATTATACAAATATACACTTTCCTTTTTATTGAATATTTTTCAACACTCCTCCTCAAACTAATGAAAGATATTGTCCATTTCCAACACAGAAATTGTCATATGATATCCAGGATTGCTTAACCCTCTAGTTAACACATCAACAAGCTGTGAGGTGGTGGGCATGTATGCCGTGCAAATCACATCACTATCTTGTTTCTCCTTAATGGTTTATGGCGACCTCAATATACTTGATTCTATCATGTTGTACTGGATTTTGTGCTATACTAATTGCTGACTTGTGTATAGGACCACTAGGACCTTCCGATTCAACTTTGAAGTATTCCAAGATAATTTTCGACCATAAAAGTTCATTCATCCCTTGGACCATTGTCTAGAATTCTGACTCTATACTTGGTTTGACTACTATATTTTGTTTCTTACTTTTCCATTATGATCAGTTTCATTCGAGAAAAGCACAGTAACTACTAGTGGATCTTTTGTCTGCTGATGATCTTGCATAATCTGCATCAATATAGATTTCGATGATCAACTAGTTGTTTCTTTTAAACATAATACATTTTCTTGGTGCACCATTCAAAAATGGAGTACCCGATATGCAGCTTGCAAGTGTATCTCCTTTGGCTTGTGTATAGATTGGCTTATCATGCTTATTATGTAGGCAATATCTTATTTGATGTGTGACAGGTATATTAGTTTTCCAACCAGTCTTTGGTACGTTTCCTTGCTAGCATCCGAGTTTTCTTCCACTAATCCCAGTTGTGATTAGGATCGGTCGGGGTAGCAACAGATTTACATGCTAGCTTGTCAGTTTCATTGAAAAGATCAGTGACTTATTTCTGTTGTGAAATAAATATCCCTGCTTTAAAGTGGTCTGCTTATATTTTAAGGAAGTATTTTAATTTTTCTAATTCCTTGATTTCAAATTCTCTGGCCAGACATTGCTTGAGCATTCTTTACTCTGTTTCATCATTACCTGTCACAATTATCTCATCTACATACACTTGGAGGGTTGTGATTCTCCTGAATTGGAATGTTTAATAAATAGGGTATTATCTCCTAACTCTGTTTGTAATCCATAGTTAACATAACTCTTGTCAATCTTTCAAACCGTGCTCTCCGAATTGCTTGAGCCTGTATAGTGACTTTTTTGGCTCATCCACTTGATTTGCCTATGCATCCTTAGTAAATCTTGGAGGGATTTTCATATAAATCTCTTCTTCGAATTCTCTATGCAGTGAGACATTTTTCACATTAAATTGTTATAATTGTCAATTAAAATTTACAGCCGAAGAATAGAACGCATACAAATTCCTTTTTGCCATTGGTTTGAAGATCTTCTAGTAATCGATCCCAAAAATTTGGGTATATCCTTTGACCAATAATCTTGCCTTGTATCTCTCTATAAATCCATTAAATTTATACTTTATAGGGAATACCCACTTGACCCTACTGGTTTTTTCCTTTTAGGTAAGTCCATCATTTTCCATGTTTGATTCTTCTCGAGAAGTTGTGTTTCAACTTTCCTAGCATTTTTCCATTTCTCATTGGTCTAAGCCTCAAATGGTGTATTAGGAATAGAAATACTGTTTAGACTCATTAAAAAGTTTTTGTCAAGTGACCGACTTGACTCAAATATTTGCCCGAGTATATAATCCATGATCATTCGAGTGGTCCTTTTGAAGCATTTAAATCATGTGAGAGAGAAAATATATCCGAGTGCGCCAACAAACTTATACCTGTGCATTTTTCTAGGTCCTTGAGCCTGCTTCTTAAACATTCAATTTCAGTTTGGAATTCACTAAGATCAGTGGGTTTCTCCTCTTCATGCTGGTTGACTATATGGTTCGTCTGCAAGGCTTACGTGGAGTATTTCAATACCCTCATTCGTTGCTTGAGGTAGTGAGTTTTCTGTGAAGCGTCCAACATATCTTTTTGTGGTTGACTATATGATTTGTCGTCTTGCAGAAGGTACACTAAAAATTATCCTTGTTATCTCCTTCTATTAGTGGAGAGTCAATTTGACTCGGTTCCTTAGTTGGTTGACGTGGTTTGTTACCCTTAGATATCATGGTTGAGCTATAATTGGAGCAAGGTTCCAGTATAACACCTCTTCTTTCTTTTTTTCTACAACTACAATGAAAATGCTCTCATTTAGTGGAGGCATGTTGTCTGTTCCCAATATTTGAACCGTCACCTCGTCAAACATTGAGGCTTGCCTTGAACTTTTGACAATGACCCAGTGTCTACTATAGACTGTTGCAAGGATGCAACAGTCCAAGAAGTTTGCGGAAAAAGATAGGACTGAACTAAAAATATTAAAACTAATAAGTCTGGAGATACTAATCCTACTAAGATAAGAAATTAATAATAATAAGAATAGGTAAATAAAATAGGAAATACCATTAATACAAGTAGACAAACTAAATATTATAAGAATAAAATACTAAAATTACTAAAACTATAATAATAAACCGCTAAATAGTATGGTAATTTTGTATCTAATAAAATTATAATTTCTTAACTACTTAGATAATCTATAACTACTCTATTTTGCATCGCATATATTGAATCATCTCTAGCTTTTTCTCTTTCTTTGCAATGATTGTGTGAGGGTAGAATAGCAAAAAGAACAAATTGACTTGATTTTTTTTAGCCTTTCTGTGACAGAATAAACACAAACAGGAAGTAATAATAACGTTGAGAGTATTTTATGTAACTGTAAAATGAGATAGTAAGTTGTAATGAAGTTGAAGTTAAATGGATATTTTTATAATTTACCATATATAGTGAGAAATCCTAATGATATTAGTTTTGAAAATAGTCTCTTGTAATAAAAGAATTGTATGATTTATATAGGAGTTTAATTATAGAACGCATGCAAATCAGATCCTGTTCCCTTTTCTTCTTCTTTAAGGATTAGGATTTTTTAGGGTTTGAGTTTAAGTGAGCTAGCATGTTTGGATTTTATGGCCACTGATACCATGAAGATATGGTATGTTTAAATAATTTATTCATATTCTTAAAGAAAGGAGCTTGTGACTATGTTTATTTATATGCTACTGAGATGTGTAGCATTTAAATAGTTTATGTGGAATAACTTTTACATCGCAGAAAATAACTCTATGCTTTCAACTCCTAACACTGGGATACAGTTGAATCTTCTGGAAAGCTGGAAAGGTGGTATTCCAGTTGAATCTTCTGGAAGTTCTATTACCAATGACTTTATAGGTGTAATCAAGTGCCTCTGGAACCTGTAAAACTGTGAGATTGGTTTAAAATCATCACATACAAAGTGCGAACTTTCTATGATTATTATACAAAATATAGTCTTTTTAATTTTAGCATTTTATGGTGACTTTTCCATTAGTTTAACAGTTTTGGTTTTGTATTGTTTCTCCTATCATCCAGTTCTTTTTTCCCGTTTTCCTATTCACTTTAGATTACTAATTTAAATAGATGCCTAACGTGTTAAGTTGAATTGTTTGTTAGATGAAACTCGGTTTTTTACTTGTTTGAATAGATCTTATCATGGCGTATGCAAGAATCTGTTTTGATGAGTGATTAACATCCCAAATAAATGCTGTAGGAAGAAGACGATGATGACATTGATGAATTCTCTAGCACACCGAAGGTCCGGCTTCCTTTTAACTTGTATATTTATATATGCATTTGTCTTGCAGATATATGAATGAAATTATATTGGTGAGATCAATTTTAAGGAGATATAGCATAAGCAGTATTGCAATATAAGGAGTCTGGTGATGACTATTAAATTAGTTAGATTTCTTTTAGGAATGTGTGGGTGCTGGGAATCAGCAACGCTGGTTGCTGTGAAGAAATATATTTCTCACAGACTGGTTTCCTATATTCTATTTGAATTTATTTTTTACAGGACACTAATGGAAGTGATGAAGATTGGGCGGTTTGACATGGTGATATAAAGTAGGATTGAAGCATTTATTTGCTGTCCATACAGCTAATAATTTCCTAGAGGAGCTTACACTTGTGATTAGCCAGCCATTGGCTTCGTAATATAATATAATCTCAGATCTGGTGATCTTATCCGTTGCTTGCTTAGAGGCTACTAGAGTTGGAAGCAGAACAGTGGAAGGAGTAGGATTAATATGGGTGCATAAATGCCATCACCTGAATCTTTCTTCAACAAATTTTGCAAGTCAATAAGACAACGGTAAAATCTGAAGCCTATGAATTTTTGATATGTAAAGATATTACCAACTTTTGCAAAGGTTTTCTTCTTTTAGCCTATATTACAACAGTTTATATGTACTTTTATATTATAGTTTATATATAAAATTCCAGACTTCATTGTCATTCTTTTTTGTTCTCTCTTCTTAAATTCTTCTTTTTCCTCTATTTGTCATATCCAGTGGTTGGTTATCCTTCTAATTCAGTCTCTGTGCAGTTCGTCGTTATTGTCTACTATGGTATGTGTGTCTTATTCAAACCCTAGAAATCAGTATGGATAAATTTCTCTTACTTGTGTGGAAAATGTACAATTGCTGAGAAATTAGGCTTTATGTAGAAAATGTATATATATATATATAGCTTGGATATAAAGATGCACTCTTTTTATCTTTCCAGGAATTGATAACTCAATTGTTGTAACGGTCTCGAAAATTTAAATGAAATATATGTATTAAAAATGTCAAATGCGGAAACGTAATAAAAATTTTGATTAACATTCCTTATACAATAACCAAAACGTACTCAAAATATGAAAGAACAAACTAACTAAAAGAGATGTTCGAGATAAGAACTATAAATATAGCTATGGAGTCTTTAGGCGTCCATTTCGCCGTCTTCCTGCGGAACGGGCTCGAGAACAATATCTTCCTGATCTGAAATGGTTAAATAAGGAATGAGTTACACCAGCCCAGTAAAGACATCACACTATCTCACCGCCACGGAAGTAAAGGTGGGTAAAAAATAAAAATGATCAATGGAGCATAATTTATAACAAATTCATTTATCAATAATAAAATCCTTTACTGTCAACTTACCTCGGCGAGATCCATGAAAACAACATATGAAAACAATAACTTTATAATATCATGAAATCATATACACTTTATAACATAACATATATCACACCTTTACATTTCAATCATCAGGAAACAGATTTTCTCTTTTACCAGTCTACTAGTATCTTTGGAGATCCATATGGGGTTCCCTCTACACGTGAACTATTAACATTTACGACCTGATTTCAGAGCCGTCCCCATACCCCGTCCGGTATGGGCACCAAAACCATGAACCTCAATACCCCGTCCGGTATGAGTGTGAAACGGGTCGTCCCCATACCCCGTCCGGTATGGGCGCCAAAACACATAAGGTCTCCATACCCCGTCCGGTATGAGAGACCACGTTCTTGGTAGGGTTTCCTACGGACCCGGTCCGTCTACCATCTCGCAGAATATCTAGTCAGGCTGTCCACATTATTCATTTATCAATTCACATAACCTTTTTGCCTTTTTCCTTAATCTCAATCATCCAATCATACAAAACATGTAAACCAGTAATTGACACCAAATAAGACAACACAGTATCAGGTTCACCATAATACAAACCATAATAAAAGAAACCATGATTCATGCATACGAGACCATAACATAATTACATCAAACATCATACTGCATTTAATACTGAAAATTAAATCAAACAATAATAGACCAACACTGTATCAGACTCAGGCTCCATTGGTAACCTTAATCAATTATGCATCTATAAAATTACACAGTATAGTTTAATTATTTATTTAGCTTTAATACCATGATAGGAAATAGGGTGAGGGGTCCTTACCTGTTTCGGGGTCTGAATTCGACTCTACAGTGCGCCTACAGTCTGTTCCTAATTTCCTTAATTTTTTTTCGGGAAATTGAAACGCACTACTGGTACCTGCATGTGTCCCAAAAAATCTCAAATCAGACCTAGGGCCCCTTTCGGCCAATATCACAATTCCAGCTCGGCGGCTCCGCTGTGTTCCGGTGACGCCGCCGCCGCTTGCGGCGGCGATTCGCCTCGGGTTGGCCGTTTTCGGCCGAATTCGGCCACACTTTCATCGGTTCTTGCGATAAAACAACCCTAGGGCCCTCGGTGTGCCAAAAAATCACGAAAAATCGAAACTTACCGGCGGCAGTGCTCTCGGGTGCGGAAGCTCCTCCGGCGTGAGTCGCGTTTTGATGTTTGGCTCTCATCAACCTGTAGAGAAAAAAACGGTGATTACAGTGGTATAAAATTGCATCGAACGGAGGTCGGGAAGGGCCTCATCGGAGACAAAAATCGAGGAGGGGCGCCGCGGCGCTGTTGGGCTTCGGTTGGGTTTTCCGGCCGTTTGGCCGGTGGTTTGGCTCCGGTTTGGCCATAGGCGGACTCAGCATCGAAAAATGAGTAAGGAGGAGAAAATTTACCTCGATCGGCGGTCGGAAACTTCCCTAGTGCGGCGGTGGGTGGCGGCGGCCGGCTCCTCCAGCGTCTGGTTCTTCTCCGGCGAGGCACTGGCGGCTAGGGTTTTTGTGATCAGGTGTGGGTGGGGTTATTTATACCCTTTGCCTTTTAATCTCAACCGTCCATCAAGATTAAATCTGGACCGTTCGATCGCGATTTAATTGGGATTAAATCTGAGCCGTCCATCGCGATGCAATCTGCGCCGTCCGTGCCTGATTGAATCTGGGCTGTCCATGCGCACATTTGATTTGGGCCGTCCTTGCGAGCGGGAACGGGTCTGGGCCGTCCGATCACGCGCACACGGATCGCCCACGTGGCCTGTTCCCTGGTCAGCGTTTCCTTCCCACATGGAGCGTCCTGGTTGGCCGGGACTGCTGACCGGGCTGCTGACGTAGTGCTGACATGGCATAACTTTTCTAAATTGCGTTTTGACCTCCGGTTTCTGATTTTTTTTTCAAAAACACTCTCAGAATCCAAATTTTCACCATTTTTTTCTAAAATTAATTTCAATTAAATTCAAATAATATTTTTACCAAATTTTATCATTATTATTATTTTTATTTTCATAAAAGTAAATTAAATTAAATCAAATTAAATTAATTAAAATTCAAAAAGAAATTCAAATAATTACAAAATAAAAATAATAACACTTGGGTATTACAATTGTAACATAAGCATATTGTTCATGTAAATTAGTAATATATCTTCACTAGAAAATTCTTAATTCCTCCCGTCAGTAAGCTGAGTATAGGTTTATGAACTTGATTTATATTGAGTAATAAAATATTAACCAACCGTAAAATATAAAAAAGACTTAACTTTGGCTACCGCGTTTCTTTCAGTAATTGATTACTTTTTATAATTCAATAATTAAATTAAAATTTTAATATAATAAATAAGTAAATCACTCAAATAATTCATCCAAAAATAAATAATTTCCTCTTTATCCTTCCTTTTGGTGGGTGCAACATCCAAAAATAAATAAATAAATAAAATCCCAACCTTATTGTTTTCTCCAAAAATCCATCTTTATCGACCCTAATTAATCACAGTTGTCTACCCAAAACAACCATCTTTTCAAACCCCTAATATTTTTTTTAATTAGTACGATATTTCACTCTGCATACCCTTAATGTCATCTACTAAAAGGCTGATGAATAGAAAAAAAGAATAATAGACGAAATGCATGGTATAGATTATAGTATTATCAGTTTACATACAAATGAACTATATACTCGTCTATGGTGTGTTCTATGACCCCAATAATTTATCAATTCTAGCGGACGTTGCCCTTGAAAAAAACCCCATGCAAATTGGTGGCTTAACTCCAACAAGAGCTAGTATAGAGCCGGGCAAAGTCCATATCCCATCCCCACAAATCAATCCAGAAGCCACTGCAGGCCCAAATGCTTCTGCATTGACCTTGTTTCTCTTCTCCCAGATGAACAGAATCAAGCTCCCGACGCACATGTCAATGGCAAAATATGGGCCTATGTAAAAGGGTATTGCCATTGCCATTGGAAGTGGAATGAAGCGTGCCCACTTCTTCCCTATGCTGTCTTTAATCAGGTTTATCAGAACAGCTGCTCCGAAGAACACATAACAGAGAAGAAGACAATCTTTCGGTAGAGATGCCAAACCTTCCACTCCCAGTCTAGCCATGTTACGATAGACTGTGGCAAAGGGTGCGGGATATGAACTGTTGGGAAGTCCCATATCATCGAAAGCCTTGAAGAAGAGCCAGAACACACAAGGTGATATCACACAGCCCATTGCAGTCCCAATCACTTGGCTCACGAACATGGACCTTGGCGAAGCAAGGGTCAGATACCCAGTCTTGAAGTCCTGCATCAGGTCTGATGCTGTGGAAACAATGTTCATCATGACTCCACAGGCTGCAAGGCCAGCAAGAACGCCACCATGTGAAGCACCGGCCCATGCCCCAATTATGAAGATTGCCAGTTTCCCATAGGTTGATGCCAGGGACCAATCTGTGAGGCCACATCCATATGCATTGCAGAAGGCCAAGGTGGGGGCAAATATATAAATGACTAGTATGTAATACCATTTCAGTTGGTCGAATATCTGCGGAAGAGTAGCTACAGAGATGATTGCAATTACCACATAACCTCCCATGGCAAGCCATGATGGGATTTGATCTTTGAGAAAGAGATGAGTGCGTCGCTGCTCATCATAAGAGGACTTGGGGCTTGCAGCTGACGGAACGTCTTGAACAGGGAGGCCGGATCTGCTGCCACAGTTTCTTCCTCGGAGTTGAAGGAACAAAGCAAAGAGAGTTCGACTTAGCACCTTACAGAAGTTGTAAAGTCCGTCACCTAGAATCATTGCAATTGCAATAAATACCTGAACTCAAAGTAAGAAATTAAGATTAGAATCAACAAAGATGTTCATCTTTTAATCAGAAACATATATGTGTAGACATATACTTATGGATTAATACGCTTGATTGGAACTTGCCTTGTAGGCCTGAAGGCCGTGCATGTTGCCGGGGCCAAGGTCTCTAGGGTACCATTTTCCCTTTGTAGTTTCTATTAAAGGCCACATTATGCCCCAAGATAAGATTCCTCCTAGCAACACTGATATGTTAATGATATAGGGACAGATCATGCCTACTCCAACATATGTTGCAGAGAAATCGAAGTTGAATCTGGTCCAATAATTTAACATCAAGGGTATCAACAAAAAAGTAAATAAAGCAAAATGCATCTTTTGCAAAAACCAGTAAAGATAATGTTGTTTCATATCAGAGATAAGTGCAGAAGAGTTAAAAAAAGCACACTCTGCATACTTGTATTCACGTGCTTTGAGTCCAAACGTAGGGAAGTTCACGAAACCACAGCTGTCTCCAGCAGTAAAGAACCATTGGAAGAAACCCCACAGGAAGCTGAAGGAGAAGAACTTGCTCAACTCTCTCACTTGTTTCCTATAGGAGAGCAAACATTTAGAATGGCCTTGAAACTTTGTGCTTGCATTAATAACTAAAAATATGACTAATAGCAAGATGAATTAATGCAGTTAGGCTATGGGACGTACTTTGCTAACTTGGCTCCTTCAGGTGTGTGAAAGCTGTTAATAAGATGCGCAGTTGCGGTCCCACTCGGATAAGTCAGTTTGAAGTCTATGATCATTATCTATAACCAACCATATAAAAACATGTGAGCTTGAACCAATTAATCAACTTATAGATATGAGTGATAAACATTAATTAAGAGTAACATTAGTCAAAGTTATTCTTTCCTGTGTTCCATTTATACATTAATCCATAATTGAATTTACAAAGAGCCAAGAGAAAAGGTAAGCTGAATGAGTGTACCTTTCGGAGGGGCACCACCGAGCAGAGGCCAAGAAAGCTAACAATAAACAGAAAGCCAATTATCCATCCCAGGTCTGGGTTTTTGAATCCATGAACTGTGTCCCCTGATTCCTTGGCCACTCTTTCACTCATTGCAAACAGATAGCTCCCGAATCCACCTACAAAATTTTCAATCTCTTTGTTTTAACTTTTTTATTTAGAAAACTCTTACTACAATACTTCATTTTTTGGTGAAGTACACAGTTACTCCAAAGCTTGGGATTTAGTTATAACCGAATCTATTAATTTAGAGAAAGTACAATGCAGTCCTTCCCCTAGGTTCTCATTATAGAAATATGTCAAAGGACAAAAATAGCCCACAGCTCATTTTCATGATTTCCCTCCCATGCAATCTCTCAGTTTAGTTTTTTTTATTCTTTCCGATCTTGTTTATCAAAAACAAAACCAAACTGGAAGCCCTAATATTCTGCTGTGGCACATTGAAGCTTCTGGCTACTGAGAGCAAAAGTTCCAATTCAGGGAGGGATTGCATAGGCCAAGTTATGTTTGTAGGGATGAGAAGTAAATTTGTAATCGGCCAAATGGAATTTCTTTTTTCTGTTTTCCACTCTTATATTTTATAATCAGGTTGCAAACATCTTATTTAAGAAGACTTCACAGAAACCTCTGATCACTATGTTCTCATGGAGGAGGCTCCTACTTGTATTTTCTTCTTTAGCTGGATTTTCGATCCTTACTTCATTGATTAATCAACGATGAATTAATGTCTATGTGACAGAACATTAATTCTGTTTTTTTATTCTACAAATAGGATTATTTATGCTTTTTTTCCCCCATCTATCACTCATCTCGTAAAAGTCAGTTAATGTCGTCTAAAAAGAAATAGGTGTATATAAAGTTAGTTTTAAAGTCAGCTAATATCTTCTAAAAAAGAAAAAGTTATTCAGTCCTAAACATAAATTACAACATTTATTATGATAGTAAATTGTTTTTTGAAGACCAATTATGTTGATTTCTTTACAGGATTTGAATGGTAAATTATTTGTATCAAAGAAAGAAAAAAAAAAGTACACTGTATAAATAATTTGTGCATACATTAAAGCTAAAAAAGTTGTCTGCCAATGGTATAGCATGATCTTTTATTATTGAAGTAAAAAATTAGCAAAAACTAATAAACAGTAAAAGAAATAACACCAAAATATATTTCATTAATAAGTAGTAGGAGCCAAAAAGTATGAGAAATCAAACAATTGCAAATAAATTGAAATACAGAAAAAAAGACAAAAAAATATTTTGTTCATATTTGTTTATAGCAATTCCATAATATTAAGTTTCTGTTTTTACTTTTAATGTTTGCTTAAAATTAATTTTTTGCCAGGTAACTACTTGTGTCGCCATCATTCATCAAAAGGTTAAAAACTGATTACTCTTCTCCTACTATCCTAGTGGAGCCCAATCCAGATGAGAAAATGACGCATACTGGTTCCAGTTCGTGGATTATATAAAAGTTAAAGTGCTTAAATTATATAAATTAATTATTAGAACTCTTTTAAGAAATTATTGCAAATGAACAAGTGGACCTCTAAAATTAATTAAGAACAAAGAAGACATATAATAAAGCTATTTTTACATCACAAATAATATTTGTTTAATGAAAGACTCTAGAATAGTTTTACCAAATGAATTGTTAATTTCTTGATCAAGACCATGAGGTCAGTCAATTGTCATTTTCTGAGCACGGTTCAAGTCTTGCCAAACGTTACTCCAATAAAATTTTGAGTTTTCATTCTTTTTGAAAGCAATTTAGCTCAAAAATAAAAATGGATTTCATTTTTCTTTTCTGGAAGACATGACGATGAATTATTAATATTAAAATTAATTATATATATGTATGTTGAAAATATTAAATCAATGAACAATTTTTTAAAAATTTTAGTCATCTTAATTCTTAAAATGCAAATATCCAAAAACAACTTGCAGTTTAAAAATTTTGATAAAATCTGATTTCAGGAGCTGAGTTTTTTTCCTATTTTTTAGATGAGTTATTAAATTTTGAATCTAATAAAATATCTAAAGAAATAAATGCAAAGACGATAAGAAAAATGAGACAAGGAGAGATACACACCGCTGAAGGCGATGCCGGAGGAAGCGACGACGCATGTCTGGATAACAGTGTTCTCCTGCCGCGTAAAAGGCTGTCTCAAACGGCCGTACTTCTGGAGGAGCTTCGTCCACGTCTTGACGAAGAAGAAGCCTAATAGACCCGCAGAGACATTGAGAGAGGGGATAATACCAGTCGTAAGGTTGAGTTTCATGATGATGAAACTAAACAGTACGCTCAGCACCATACTCACTACAACCGCTCTCACCGTCAGCTGATTCCTCCATGGCGGCACCTCTCTACTCTCAAATATCCTCTCAACCGACATCGGCTCCTCATCATCTTGATCTCCGTTACTATTATTCCTCTTCGCCTCCTGATCTAACGATTCGCCTTCACCGTCGAAATCTCCAGAAGTTTTCCGATTATCCATTCCGTTGTTGTTGACCGGAAGAAATTGGTGACTAATCTCGTGGATTGAAGAACAATACCAGTAGAAGTAGAAGAAGTGGGGTAGAGATGAGGCAGAAATGAAAGCGAATCTTTCGTTTTCTTCGAGGAGATCCTCAACCATTGATGGCACAACCTGCGCGTGATGTTGGCTGCAAAGGAGAGGTGACTTGACTTGTTGACTGTTGATAGATCAGTACATGAGTAGAATCACAATTCCCAATTCGCAATTTCCACGTCATTTAAAAGTATTTTTTTAATAAAAAATAATTAATGGAAGTGGACATTTATTTCTTTTTTCCAGACCAACAGCTGGATATTTCTTTTTCAATATTTTAAGAAATAAATTGTCAATTTAATTTTTTTAATTTTATAAAATATTTATTTTTTTTCATAATTTACTTCTTAAATTTGAAAATTTGCATTTAAATATAATTTTTAGATGATTCTTATTAAACTTAAATAAATTAATTAATCAGTTTTGTTGAATTTTTAAAGTCAATTTTAATTGTTATTGTTTTAAAATTTTATTAAAATTATTTAAATAAAAATAATAGTGTAATAAAAATTCACAAAATAAAATAATTTTATGAAATCAAAGAATAAATTACAATAAAAAAAATTAAGCTAACAATTTTTACCCTAATGATTATTTCCATTCTTTCTCTATATTAGAGATTCATTTTAATTTTTAACTTGTTCACATTTTTATATATTATATTGTGTTTAAAAAATAAAAAATATTTAAAATATAATTAAAATATAATTATTGACTAAAATAATAACTTAATGTTAGAATTTTGATTTTTATTTTCAAGATAAATTTTGTAAATAATTTATTATTGTAATAATGTTTTAAAATTTTAATACCAAATTAATTGATAATAAGTTTTAAAAAATACACAGTTTGTCTGGACACAAATTTTACTTTATAACTTAAAAAGATATCTTAAAGAGATGATTTGCCTTTCTGAGGAATGTAGTTTTGTCTGGATTTCTAAAAGTGGAATAAAGCAGCTTATCTTATCTATTTAGTTTTTTACATATTACCGAAAAAAGAAAAAAAAAGAATCATGTTGGAACATCTAAAATATTAAAATATTTTAAGATAATGACAACAAATTTGAAGGGGAATTATAATATTATATTAGCTTGTTAAAAAAGTATGATTTAATACTCATTTATATTTATTTCAAATTATATACTTATGTTTTAAAATTATTAAATATGTAAAATTAAATAAATAATTAAGTACTCTTGCTTATTTTAAAAAATATTTATTTTTTAACCCTCATGTTAGATTAAGAAGTAATTAAATTTAAAATACAAAGTTTTATCATATTTTAAATAGATTTAAAGTATTTTAATTTCCATCTACCTACAAATTTTTAGTTAATCAAAGTTTTCAATTGACTACTATTAATGGAGGAATATATTTAACAATAAAATAAAATATTAAGAGATCTTATGTATTGAAGTGGATCACCATTATTATGATCTCTTCTATATAAAAATAAAATTTTCAAAAAAATGCATAGCCATTGTTATTTTAATAACTTCTGGTACAATCGAATTGGGTTTAATATGATATTCTATCAGGATGATATCACATTTAATTTTATGAATTCTTCATGAATATGGAGTGGTTCAAGTCTCATATTTTTATGTTATTTTTTCGAATCTGCGTGATTGACGGCCACACGAATTTAGAAAATGAAGTGGACATGACACATGATTAGGAAAGAATGTGACCCATGGTGGATATGCCCGGAGAAAAAGACTTGTGTGTGTGGCTGATCGCGTGATTCCGCTGGTCCATGGTATTTTTCGGCGTGATTCCACCAGATCTGTGCCAGATTTGAACGCACAAGGTGTTCTGTGGTGGTTGCCAATTGAGTCACAGCGGTAAACGACAGTTCTAGCAGTGGTGCATGGTGGTCCAGCATGTGGTGTGTGTTTAAGCGCGTGGAGTCGCGTGTTGGGCGTGTGGTGGCACACAGTGACCCCAGTGACATGAACTTTGCATTAAAGATGAAATCTATCCACCTTTGTATTGTAGTTATTTTCGAAGTGTTCATCGTTTAACACACGTAATTTCTGTTTCTAAACGAAAAAAATATTCGGGTAATAGCAAAGACATGGAGATGATTATAAATCAGAACCAATGAGGATCCCTGTAACACCCAAACTCTTATTTATTATTTTTATTGAAATTTTATAATTTATTCATAAGGGTGTAATTTAATTTAATTTAATTGAAATAAAAATAATGATAATGATAAAAATGGTTAAAATTATTTTTTGGATTTAATTGAAAATAATTTTGGAAAAAATGGGTGAAAATTTGGATCCTGGGGTGTTTTTGAAAAGAAAATCGAAAACCGGATGTCAAAACGTAATTTAGAAACGTTATGCCACGTCAGCAGCCCCGCCCAACCAGGACACGCCACGTGGCAGGGACGCTGACGCGGGACGGAGTCACGTGGGCGATCCGCGTGCACGCTATCGAACGATCCAGATCTCACGCGTGCAGACGGCCCAGATTTCACGCGCACGGACGGCCCAGATCTCACGCGTGCAGATAGCCCAGATTGAATCACACACGGACGGCCCAGATCGCATCGCGATGGACGGTCCAGATTTATTTCTATTTTAATCGCGATCGGACGGTTCATATTAAATCGCGATGGACGGCTGAAATTAAAAGGAGAAGGTTATAAATAACCTCACCCACACCCAACCCCAAACCCTAGCCGCCAGTACCCTCACCGGAGAAGAAGACCCACTCACCGGAGGAGCCGGCCGCCACCACCTGCTGCTGCACTAGAGGATTTTTCGACCGCCAAACGAAGTAAATTTTCTCCTCTTGGCTCGTTTTTCGATGCTGAATCTGTCTATGATCAAATCGGAGCCAAACCACCGGCCAATCGGCCAGAAAACACCGCCGAAGTCTAGCGGCGCTGCCGCAGCTTTCCTCGATTTTTGCCTCCGATGAGGCCCTTCTCGATTCCCGTTCGATGCAATTTTTACACTACTGTGATCACCGTCCTTTTCTCTACAGGTTGACTGGAGCAAAATATCAAATCGCGACTCGCGCCAAAGAAGCCGCTGCACTCGAGAGCTCCGCCGCCAGTAAGTCTCAGTTTTTCATGATTTTTTAGCCCACCGAGGGCCCTAGGGTTGTTTTATCGCATGAACCAATGCAAGTTTGGTCGAAAACGGCCGAAAAGGGCCAACCCGAGGCAGATCGCCTCCACGGGCGGCGGTGCCGTCGTCGGAGCACGGCGGAGCCGCCGTGCCGAAATTTTAAAATTGGCCGAGTAGGCCCTGGATCTGATTTTGAGTTTTTTTGGGATACGTGTAGGTACCGAAAGTGTGTTTCAGTTCCCGAAAAAAAATTTAGAGAATTTAGGGACTGCTTGTAGGCGCAGTGTAAAACCGATTTCAGATTTCGAAACAAGTAAGGATTTCTCACCCTATTTTCTATCACGGTATTAAAGCTCAATAAATGATAAAACAGTATTTCATGAATTGTGTATAATTAATTAAGGTTGCTAATGGAGCCCGAATCTGATGTATTTTTCGGTCAGTTGTTGTTTCATCTATTTTATAGTTTTAAATGCAGTATGGTATCTGATGTGTTTATTCTGTGGTTTCGTATGCATGAATCACAGTTTCATTCATTATGGTTTGAATTATTATGAACCCGATGTTGTGTTGCCTTATTTGGTGTTTATTATTGGTTTACGTGTTTATGTTTGATTGAATAATTGAGACCAAGAAAAATAGAAAAAGGTATGTGAATTGATAAATAGATGATGTCGACAGCCTAACTATGTATCCTAGGAGATGGTGGACGGACTGGGTCCGTAGGGAATCCTACCAGGAACGTGGTCTCTCATATCGGACGGGGTTTGGAGACCTTATGTGTTTTGGCGTCCATACCGGACAGGGTATGGGGACGGCCCGTTTTACTCTCATACCGGATGGGGTATTGAGGTTTATGATTTTTAGTGCCCATATCGGACGGGGTATGGGGACAACCCTGAATCAAGTTATCAATGTGAATGGTTCACGTGTAGCGGGGATCCCTATGGATCCCAATGGATACTAGCAGGCTGATAAAATAGGAAAATTTGTTGTCTGATGATTGAAATGCAAGAGTATGATATGTGTTATGTTATAAAGTGTGTATGATTTTATGATATTATAATGTTATTGTTTTCTTATGTTGTTTTCATGAAGCTCACCGAGGTAAGTGGACAGTAAATAGTTTTATTATTGATAAATGAATTTATCATGAATTATGCTCTATTGGTCGTTTTTGTTTTCTACCAACCTTTACTTCTGTGATAGTGAGATAGTGTGATGTCTTTACTGGGCTAGTGTAACTCATTCCTTATTTAACCATTTCAGATCAGGGGTTCCCGAGCCCGTCCCGCAGGAAGATGGCGAGTAGACGTATAAGGATTTCATAGTTTTATTTATAGCATTCATTATTAATATTTACCTTAGTTAGTTTATTCTTTCATACGTTGAATACGTTTTTAGTTATTGTGTAAAGGATGTTAATCATAATTTTTATTTCGCTTCCGTACTTAGAACTTTTTAATACATACATTTCATTTTTATTTCCGGGGTCGTTACAGTTGGTATCAGAGCCGCGTTCCTCAGACTCATTCCTTACACAATAATGCTTAGAGAAATACCCACCGATAAATCGTTACTCAACTCTTCCTTATGAAATGCAGGTGCAGAGAAATGAGGAGAGGAAAACCCCCACTAAACCGAGCAACCCGGGATGATTCGCTTCGGAAAGATGTGGACAGAATATTTGAGATGCTGGAAAGGATCATGGCCGCCCAGCAAGGTCGAGAGGAGAGAAGGGAGTTACCCGAACCTCCCCCACTACCACGGGTTGAGCCACCGCTACAGCAAGCGGATCCCGAGCCACCCCGGCACGAGCCTGCTCTACCACAGTACCACCCGGCACCACCGCCGTAGTGTGAACCGATGCCCCAGCCACAGTACTGCCCAGCACCGCCACAGTACAATCTGGTGCCCCCACTATGTCATCAGGTGCCACCACAGGGCCCCCCAGTCTATCCCCAGCCGGGCCCAGTCCCTCTTCCACGGGACCCAGCTCATTCCTTGATCGACCTAGGCTACATAGAAAGGTACAGGAGACTGAACCCTTCCACTTTTGCAGGGGGATCCTCTTTCGAAAATGCCCAGTACTAGTTGGCGGAGACTGAGAGAGCTTTCAAGACCTTGGGAGTGGTTCCTGAACAGAGAGCTGCCCTTGCTTCCTACATGCTGATAGGGGAAGTAGGTCGTTGGTGGGAGCTCAAGCAGACCACCCTACCTACACCAACCACTTGGGAGCAGTTCTTAGCGGCATTCCATGCGGAGTATCTCCGTGAGCACATCCGACACCTAAAGGAGATAGAGTTTGATCAGCTGGTCTAGGGAAACATGACGGTATCGGAATATGCTCGCAAGTTCCTAGAGCTTGGCCGATACTTCCCGGAGACATTTATGGATGAGGGCAGGAAGGCCAGGAGATTCCAGTGGGCCCTCCGCCCAAAGATCAAGCAACACTTATTTGTACTGAAGCTTAAGACATACTCAGTCGTTCTAGCAAAGGCGCAGATTGTGGAGAAGAGTTTCAACACCCGTCCTCAGTTAGCAGGGAGTCACCGACCCTCAGCTCCACCCCACAGACCAGCACCTACTGCACCGGTCCAACCAAATAAGAGGCCTAGACTAGTGATCCAGGCCCCTCCTCAGGCTCCAGGGGCAGCACGTGGAAAGATCTACCAGTATTGTGGCAGGGATCACAAGGACTGACCATGCTACTGCCTCAACAACACCTATCGCATATGTGGTAGTGCCCAGCACTATGCGAGAGAGTGCCCGAGGAACCAGAACCAAAGAAGACCTCATTTTCAGGGCAAAGTTTACAACCTCACCCAGCAGGATGCCGACGCCGACCCGGATGTGGTACATGGTATGTACACTATCTGTGACCATATTGCTCATGTTTTATTTGATACTAGTGCATCGCATTCATTTGTTTCACATGTTTTTGCATCCAAACTTAATGTATCACCTGATAAACTTGATTCAATGTTGTTTGTGTCTACTGCTGGGGGTGAAACACTATTAGGAAAAGTTGTCTACAGGGCTTGTGCCGTGGAGATAGCAAATAGAAAACTGAGTATAGACCTGATAGGATTAGACACGGGGGATTTTGATGTAATCTTATGAATGGATTGGCTAGCGGCATATCACGCTACCATAGATTTCTTTAACAAGAAGGTTGTATTTAATCCTCCCAATGAGGAGCCATTTATAAATTAATAAAAGAATTTAGTACTTATTCCTTGATGGCAAGTTTCCTTAATTTTCTAGTACCTTAATCTTGTTATTTTCTCTAATTAGGCAAGCCCAAGAAGGAAATTTGTATCCAAGAGATTTCAGTAGTCCAAGACTTTTCAGATGTGTTTCTGGACGAACTACCCAGACTGCCAGTGGGCAGGAAAGTCGAGTTCACTATAGACCTACTGTCAGGCACCCAGCCCATTTCGGTTGCTCCTTACCGCATGAGCCGCATTGAGATGGAAGAGTTGAGGAAATAGATAACTGAATTGCAAGACAGTGGTTTTATTAGACACAGTGTGTCCCCTTGGGGTGCCGGAGTCACTTTTGCCAAGAAGGGAGATGGAACATTGAGACTGTGCATTGATTACAGAGGATTGAACAAAGTTACAATTAAGAACAAATATCCCCTTCCCAGGATTGATGACCTCTTCGATCAGCTGCAGCATGCACAGGTCTTCTCTAAAATAGACCTGCGATCAGGTTGCCATCAAGTGAAGATAAGAATAGAAGACATCCCCAAGACGGCCTTTCGAACCAGGTACGGACACTATGAGTTCCTGGTCATGCCATTTGGGCTAACTAACGCCCCGGTAATCTTTATGGATATGATGAACAGGGTCTTCAGAGAGTTCTTGGATTAATTTTTTATCGTGTTCATCGATGACATCTTAGTTTACTCAAAAAGCAGAGAAGAACATGCTCACCATCTTACCCAAGTTTTGCAGGTCCTCAGAAAAAAGAAATTATATGCAAAGTTGAGTAAGTATGAATTCTGGCTTGAGCAGACCGCCTTCCTAGGACACATCATATCGAAAGAATGAGTATCAGTGAATTCCGAAAAGGTTGAAGCGGTACTTGGCAGGGAGAAGTTGACATCAGTTAAAGAAATTTAGAGCTTCTTGTGGATGGCGGGTTATTCCCGCAGGTTCGTTGAAGGATTCTCCAGCCTAGCAGCTCCTCTAACCCGACTCATAAAAAAGAATGCCAAGTTTGAGTAGAATGAGGACTGCGAAAGAAGTTTTTTAGAATTAAAGAAGCGACTGACTACTGCACTCGTACTGGCTTTACCGAGTGGATCGGGAGGATATACAGTTTATAGTGATGCCTCCTATCTAGGCCTGAGTTGTGTCCTAATGCAACATGGGAAGGTCATAGCCTATAGGTCCAGGCAGTTAAAGAATCATGAGAAGAATTACCCCACCCATGACTTGGAACTTGCCGCAATCATACACGCCTTGAAAACCTGGCGCCATTATTTATACAGAGAGACCTTCCAGATCTATACCGATCATAAAAGTCTGAAGCACATATTCACTCAAAAGAATCTCAACATGCGTTAGAGAAGGTGGATGGAACTCATTAAAGACTATAATTGTGATATCTTGTATCATCCGGGTAAGGGCAACGTAGTGGCAGATGCCCTCGGCAGGAAAAGTGCAGGTATCTTAGCCCATTTAATGGTTTCAGAATGCAGGCAAATTGGGGCAATACAACAGGTTCGGCTTCAGTGTGAAATAATAATATTATAAATATCATGAATTCATATATAATCTATAACATATCATATATAAATACTTTTATATTCATATCATCAAACAACAATTATCCCTTTTTATCAGCCTACTTGTAGTCATGGGGATCCATAGGGGTCCCTGCTATACGTGAACTATTTTCCTTAACAAACTTAATTCCAGGGCCGTCCCCATACCCAGTTTGGTATGAGCGCCAAAATAATAAACCTCAATACCCCGTCCGGTATGAGAGTGAAGCGGGCCGTTCCCATACCCCGTCAGATATGAGCGCCAAAACAATAAAGTCTCCATACCCCATCTGGTATAAGACAACGTTCATGGTAGGGTTCCCTATGAACCCGGTCTGTCCACCATCTCCCAGGATATCTAGTGAGGCTATTATCTTATCCATTTATCAAATCATATCCCATTCCTATTTGTTCTTAGTCTCCGTTACTAACTCAAACATGAATACATAAACAAGTAACGTACATCCAACGAGGCAAGTATATCTTAGATTCCCAAAATCAAATATTAGTGAAGTAAGCAGTGATTCATGCATTCAAAACCATAGAATAAATAAACTAGATACCATAATGCATTTAAACTGTAAAATAAATCAAGTAAGAATTGACAGAGAAATATGTCCGGTTCGGGCTCCATTAGCAACTGTAATTAATTATGCATATCTATTTAATTTGTACAAAACACATTATTATCATTATTCAGACTTCAATTCCATGATAGGAAATAGGGTGAGGGGTTCTTACCTACTATGACGCCAAAAACTAGATTTTCACTGCACCTACGGGCGGTCCCTAGGTTCTTTGAATTTTTTTTCCAAAAACTGAAACGCACTTATGGTACCTACACATGTCCCACATAACCCAAAAATTAGACCCAAGACCTACTTGGCCAATTTTGGAATTCTGGCACGGCGACTCCGCCGTGCTACAGCGACGAGCGGCAGCGATTCACCTCGGGTTGGTTATTTTCGACCGAATTCAGCCAAACTTGCATTGGTTCCTGTGAGAAAACACCCATAGGGCCCTCGGTGGGCCAAAAAAACATAAAAAATCAAAACTTACCGGCAGTGGGGCTCTCCGGTGTGGCGGCTCCTCCGGATTGCGTCGCGATTTGGTGTTTTGCTCCGATCAATCTGTAGATGAGGGAACGGTGGTCACAATGGTGGAAAAATTACATCGAACAGGAATCGGGAAGGGCCTCATCGGAGGTAAAAATCGAGACAACCTGCGGCAGCGTCGCTGGGCTTCAGCGGCGTTCGCCGGCTAATTGGCCGGTGTTTTTGCTCCGATTTGGCCATAGGTGGGTTTATAATCGAATTCTGAGCCAATGGTAGAATTTTTACCTCGTTTGGCGGCTGAAAATTGCTCCGGTGTGACGGCGGATGGCGGCAGTCGGCTCCCCGACACTGGGCTGTCTTCTCCGGTGAGAGGCTCTAGCAGCTAGGGTTAGGGTTTATGTGCGGATGAGATTATTTATAACCATCCGCTTTTAATCGGAGTCGTCCATCACGATTCATTTTGGGTCGTCCGATCGCAATTAAATAGGAAATGAATCTGGGTCGTTTATCGCGATGCAATCTGGACTGTCCGTGCCTGATTTAATATGGATTGTCCATGCGCGTGCAATCTGGGCTGTCCGTACGCGTTTTCATCTTGGTCGGCCGTGCGCGCGAGAACGGATCTCAGCCGTTCAATTGCGCGCACGCGGATCGCCCACGTGGCTCCCTTCTGCGTCAGGGTCTCTACCACGCGGCGCGTCCTAGTTGGCCGGGGCTGCTGACTGGGCAGCTGACGTAGTGCAATTTTTTTAAATTACGTTTTGACCCTCCGATTTTTAATTTTTCTTTTAAAAAATACTCCAATAACCCAAATTTTCACTTTTTTTCCCAAAATTATTTTCAATTAAATTCCTAAATAATTTTTACCCCTTATTATTATTATTATTATTTCAATTAAAATAAATTAAACTAAATTAAATTCAATATATTATTACATAAAAAATAATTATATTCCAATAATAATTACAATTCTAAAATTTTAAAAATAATAATAATAAAATAAAATAAAAAGAAAGGGTTGGGGTGTTACATAATTGGTAAGAGCCCATGTTCCTCGGAACCGTCCCTTATATCATTAGGTTTAGGTCATGAGGTTTAGAGTTAAAATAAATTAGCCAGTACACACGTTAGGATATGTTTTGGAACTTCCTCCAAAATATATGTGGATGTGAAGAAGTATGATTATAGTTTTAAAAGCCTAAGAAAGTAGAAGTTACAAGGGTTGGAATGTGATAAATCTAGAGATCAAATAATTAGGGCTTCACTCTGAAGCCAACTGGAGATGGCAAATAAGCAACAACCATAATCTATCATATTACATGAAACCATAAAAAACTTAAATACTACCAAAGGAATTACCTCTAGGAGCAAGTGAATAAATTTTTGGGAAAGACCATGAATTTCCCTCGAGTTGGGAAAAAAATTTTAAAAGGGAAAGATTCCCTAAAGCAAGAAGAAAATCCTTTAAATGGGATAACAACCTTTAGAGAGAGAAAATTCTCCTAAGTGGAGGAAAACCTCTCAAGTAAGTGGGTCTTAGAAGAGCCCTCTTATGTAATCAGATAATTACTTAAATATTTTAAAGGTTCAAAAGGATAAGAACCTGCTCTCATCCTTGAGGTGAACTATCTTCACCTTAGGAAGTGTCTAAATTTTGGATAATGTCGATATGTTCCTAACCATTTCTTTTTAGTAATATGATAATGTGTTCAAAGAGGTAGTTCGAGTTGTAATTTGAGGACTTATTTAGATGTACTTTCAAACTAATACAAGACATTTGGGCTTAAACTTTTGCTACCATTAAATTTGCTTATAGTAGTTATGCTATCTAATCCATTGTTGAATCATGTCTTTCAAGTTTTCTTCATCAATGTTTACTTATAGACATGTTTTTCTTCATAGTTATTTATAATGATTCTTATCATTCTTAACCAACAATATCCAATCACCCAATCAATTCTCAATTTGCATAGGAAAATTAAATGTAAGATTGCAATTAGTACTACAAGTTATAAACTTGCTATGTTGTGAACTAAAGGACCAAAGAGGTTGTTATTGTTGATAACATCATGATTTGTATCAAAATCATAACGTAATAAAGAGTTTAGAGACTTGGACTATTTTTTCATTTTAGAGAGCTTTGACGCAACCTATTCACTTGATTTACTTATCACGTGGATATTATTCGAGTTTTTATCATAGATGACATCTTTTTGAATTGAAACAACCTTTAGCCTCTTACTTCTCCTACCAGTGATTTTGCAAATACTTAGGTTCTTAATGCTCCAATATTGCTATCTTCAATAATAAATATTATTGAGGATATTTTGGTCAGTTGGTAATTTACCTCCAATTGATTCCTTATGAGATGGAAGACTCTTTCCTAAATTCATTAGAGACCAAGAAAAAAAAAAGAAATTTTAAAACAAATGGACTCAAAAGAAAGCATTTTGGGAGACCAAATAATTATTTAGTACTTTGATAAAATATAGAACTCTTGTGAATCTTCTTTAGGAAGAACGAATACCCTAACCATTCCAAATTCTTATTGAGATATCATATAGGAGTTATAATGTTGCTTCAGAAACCCTTAGACATTAAATTATCATATGCTTGATGGACATAAAACTTTTATATCAGATTATTAAAGTATGCCTAGTTAGAACTATTCTTTATGAGAGTCTTTATCCCTCCTAAATTAAATTTCTATGGGAAAAGAGGATATCCTAAGGATATGTCTTAACTACAAATCATTAATAATATAACAATAACTCATAATATAATTCTCTTATACAAAAAAAAAACACAAAAATAATACAGTACACTAGATAAACCTTCAAAGAAAATAGAATTCAGAGTGATGCAGCAGAAGTATGGTATGGACCCATAAACCACCACACATAAAAGATTTATCTTTAAACCATATAAGGATCACTATATGTGAACTAAGTATAATAGAAACCCTATGATCAACCCTACTATTGCTACAGACTGGCTCCAATACGAGAGTATCCGACCTCCCGACTCTCTCATCTAGGAAAGACCTTAAATTTTCTCAACCATTAATAAAAGTATGCTCGGTGAAGATGACTAATCATGAAAAAAAGGGAGACAAGACAACTATAAATCTAATATCCTACAAGATCGATGTTCGATAAGGATACTAAAAACCAACTTTCCTAAAAGTAAAATTTCTAAATATAGTACGACTAAAAGTAAATTTAGATGACCAAAATTAACCCAACCAAACCTTCATTAGCGATTAATTATGACGATATTTTCTAATAATAAAACTGTTAGTGTGAATAACCCTCACATATTGTTTGTTTATTCTTAAATTGGAATGTAAAATTTGAACGTTATACAAATATATCAAGATGGATCTTTAAAGTTGACACTCTTAAATTAAAAATTAAATACACGAAGAAATGTTTTCAAGTCAACAAAGACTAAATGAAAATACGACAAACCCATGAGTCATATCATAGTGTCATATATAAGAACAATCACTTGCAACATTGGGAAGTGAAAGGTGTAGTACTTAACCATAAAAGGAATGGAATAGGTAGAGAATATAATTAATTCTAGCTACGCCATTCTATGACCTCTCTATCAAATACTCTTAATAATTTGCAGTAAGAAGTATGAATTTCATAATCGCTTACTTAAAGGGACTTTAAGAAAAATCCAATCAAGTATTGAGGTGCCTTAGAAATTGTTCAAACTTTGATGGAGTAAAAGTACAATTTCATTCAACTAAGAGTAACTTATTTAAGCACCATACCTGTTGAGTAAAGAGGATGAAGCTTCGATACTAAAAATTTTCAAAATTTTCAAAGGTAATTTTTGGAAATCAAATAACAAATGATTTTCACTTAAGACATATGAAACTTGAGGGAAGGTAAACATACCATAGTGTTGGGGTATTTTGGTAATTAAGAACTCATCATTGTGAAGAATAGAGAATGAGGGGTACATTAGGAATTTTTTAATCTTTGACAAAATTAAAGGAACTGTACGAGTTAGTTAAAAGATAATCTATGTAGACATAAAGCCATTGAATATGAAACAAAAAAGCTCTTGAAAACTCTAATATCTTACTTGATTCGTAAAATAATATTTGGAATTAAGAGAAGCACTTTTAGCAAGTATACCTTAATTATGGGAGCTAAAAATGATTTGACAATGAACTAAACAGATCCCACGAGTAACAACATTATAATGAAACCATTAGGTTGAAGAGGAAACTTAGAAACGAGTAAGGATGTCTTCAAACTACCTAGTCATTGCAAATTTGGAGGATCAAATTTATTTTAAGCGAGGGCGATTGTAACACCAGGCCCAAAAAATGGAACCCAGCCCAAAACTGTGCATTAGGAAAAGCCAAAGACAAAACGACATTGTTTTAAAAATTTCTAAAATGACGTTGTTTTTATTAAAAAGGGAAAAAAGGCAAGTAGAGGTGTGTGCTCCTTTGGAAGCCGAAGGAAGAAAATAAGAACACACCTGCATGTCGAAGAAAAAGAAAGAAGAGGCATGTACGACTCCCCTTCCCGGCCTATAAAAAGGGAGAGACTTGTTCTGTCAGAAGGAGATCCCGTGCATGAGGAGAGAGAGATCGGAGCATAGAGAGAGAAAAAGGGTCGCGTGAAGAGAGAAAGGGAGAGAGAACAAACATGACTGACGACAAGGTGGATCTGGTACGCGCGACAACTGGATTTACGTGACTGATGACCGCGTGAATCTAAAAAATGAAGTGGAGATGATGCACGACCAGGAAAAAATGTGACTCGCAGCAAATCTACTTGGAGAAGAAGACTTATATGTGGTGGCTGATCGTGCAATTCCGTTGGTCCATGGTGCTTTCCGAAGTGATTTTACCAAATCTGTGCTACATTTAAATGCATGAGGTGTTTTGTGGTGGTTGTCAATTAACTTACGATGGCGAATGGTTGTTCTGGCAATAGTGCATAATGGTCTGACATATGGCGCATGTTTAAGCATGTGGCAATGCGTGGAGGCACGTGTGGTGGTACAGGTGACCCTAGTGACCTAGACCGCGCGTCAAAAGTAAAAATCTATCCACCATTATATTATAGTTATTTTTGAAGTTTTTATCGTTTAACACGTGTAATTTTTGTTTATAAAAGAAAAAAAATATTTGGATAATAAGAAGGACGTGGAGATGACTATAAATCAAAACCAGTGAGGATTCCGACATCTCTTCGATCATATTTTAGGTAAGAGAGTGGGTTATTCTTATTTAGAGATGCTCATATTTTTATAAAAAAAAACTATTTTCCTTAAAATGAATATTTTATAGGTTTTTTAAATTGTTTAAGTTTCTAACATGTTTTAAGTAAACTCATCATGTGTATGTATATTATCGTGTGTGGGTGCTTTAGAAATATATGTAATTAAATGTGTAAAAACAAGTCTATGTGTATGATATGATATGCATAAACTTATATAAACATGATTTTTGTGTATGCATAATGAGAGCATGAACATTAGAATATGTGCAAATGAATAGTTCGTAAATCAGTGAAAATGAATTAGGCACAGTGTATATATAACACCCAAAATTTTTATTTTATTTTTATTTTTATTTTATTTTAATTTTTATTGGAATTTTGTTAAATTTTATTCTATTTCAATATTTAATTTATAAAGTTTTAATTTAATTTAATTTAATTTAGTAGAAATAAAAATAATAATAATAATAAAATAAGGTAAAATTATTTTTGAGATTTAATTGAAATTGATTTTGGAAAAAAAATGGTGAAAATTTAGATTATGAAGATGTTTTTGAAAAGAAAATCGAAAATCGGGGGGTCAAAACGCAATTTAAAAAAATAGTGCCACGTCAACAGCCACAGCAGCAGCTCGGTCAGCAGTTCCGGCCAACCAGGACACGCCGCGTGGCAGGGATGCTGACGCAGGAAGCCACGCAGGACGGAGACACGTGGGCGATCCGCGTGCGCGCGATCGGACGGCCCAGATCTCACGTGTGTGGACGGTCCAGATTTGATCACGCACAGACGACCCAAATTTATTTCAAATTTAATTGCGATCGGACGACCCAGATTAAATCATGATGGACAGCTCAGATTAAAAGGGGAGGGTTATAAATAATCGCATCCACACCCAACCCCAAACCCTAGCCGCCAGAACCCTCGCCGGAGAAGACGACCCAGCCACCGGAGGAACCGGCCGTCGCCACCCGCCGCCACACCGGAGGACTTTTTGGCCGGCAAACGAGGTAAAATTTTTCTCCTTTGCTCGTTTTTCGATGTCAAACCTCACTGTGGCCAAATCGGAGCCAAACCACCAGCCGATTAGCTGAAAAACACCGCCGAAGTCCAACAGCGTCACCGCGGGTTTCTTCGATTTTTACCTCCGATGAGGCCCTTCCCTTTTTCCGTTCGATGTAATTTGTATACCACTGTGACTACCGTCCTTTTCTCTACAGGTTGACTGGAGTAAAACACCGAATCGTAACTCGCGCCGGAGGAGTCGCCGTACCCGAGAGCTTCGCCGCCGGTAAGTCTCAGTTTTCTAGAATTTTTTGGCCCACCGAGGGCCCTAGGGGTGTTTTATCACAGGAACCAATGCAAGTTTGGCTGAATTTGGCCGAAAATGGCCGAAAACGGCCAACCCGAGGTAGATCGCCGCCGTGGGCGGTGGCGCCGTCGCCGGAGCACGGCGGAGCCGCCGTGGGCGGTGGCGCCGTCGCCGGAGCACGGCGGAGCCGCCGTGCCGGAATTTCAATATTGGCCGAAAGGGCCCTGGGTCTGATTTGGGGACATCTGTAGGTACCGGAAGTGTGTTTCAGTTTCCAAAGAAAAATTCAAGGAATCTAGGGACTGCCCGTAGGCGCAGTGAGAATCTGATTTCAGACTCCGAAACAAGTGAGGATCTCTCACCCTATTTCCTATCACGGCATTAAAGCTTAATAAATGATAAAATGGTATTTATGAATTAATAGATATGTATAATTAATTAAGATTATTAATGGCGATCAAACCTGATGTATTTGTCAGTCTGTTTCTGTTTGATGTATTTTACAATCTACATGCAATATAGTATCTAATTATTTATTCTGTGGTTCTGTATGCATGAATAACTGTTTGATCTATTATAGTTTGAATTATTGTGAACCCGATGTTGTGTTGCCTTATTTGGTGTGCATTGCCGGTTTACATATTTATATTGATCGGGTAATTGAGACTAAGAAAAAATAAGGATGGTATGTGAATTTATAAGTGGATAAGTCGGCAGCCTCACTAGATATCCTGGGAGATGGTGGACGGAACAGGTCCATAGGTAACCCTATCGGGAACGTGGTCTCTTATATCAGACAGGGTATGGAGACTTTATGTGTTTTGGCGCCCATACCGGACGGGGTATGGGGACGGCCCGTTTCACCCTCATACCGGACGAGGTATTGAGGTTTATGGTTTTGGCGCTCATACTAGACGGGGTATGGGGACGGCCCTAGAATTAAGTTATTAATATGAATGGTTCACGTGTAGCAGGGACCCCCTATGGATCCCCATGGTTACTGTTATGCAGGAAGACGGCGAGTAGAAGCCAAAGAATTTATTAATTTTCCTTACAACATTCATTCATAGTATTTCCTTTAAGTTAGTTTATTCTTTCATACTTTAATTCGTTTTGGTTATTGTGTAAGGGATGTTAATCATAATCTATTTATTTCGCTTCCACACTTGGAATAAATATATATACATTTCCTTTTAATTTCCGGGGCTGTTATAATATACAGGTAAAAAATATGAGTGTTGTGGTTATAGGGATTATCCTTTAGATTCCAGTAAACTAGTAAGACTATATATATATGTAAAACTATACATGTATCTGTATGTATAAAACTATTGGTATAAATAGTGTGCATATGTGTATTGGTTGATGTTTGAATAGTTGTGAAGGTTAAATAGTGTATCATAATGTGTGTAAACAGTGTATACATATCATGAGTGAAAATATGTAAGTATCTACTTTGTGTAGGTAGGTATGTTAGAGTGATGGGATTGAGTTGTAAAATAATAAATAAAAACATTTAAAAGACGTGAAAATCTATTTAACGGGTATCAACGAGGGGAGTATGTGTGTGTGTGGCCATTTTGGCAAATGAAGTGTGGTGAACCCTACCTGTGGATATGAATTTAGCTAGACATAGCTTGAAAGTCTCATACATAATTGTTTCGTGTTTAGGTGTATGTGAAAAGTAATAAGTGATATTAAATACATAATCGTTTCGTGTTTAGGTGTATTGGGGAAGTAATAAGTGACAAATGATAAGTGATAAGTGATAAGTGATGTACCCACATAGTAGAAGAGATTCTTAATACCCTCATTGATGCTCACAGAAACAATATCGCATGATAAGACTCTTAAAAGATGTAAAAATGGTAATTTTGAATCTTAATAAAAATATAACTGAAGATGAAAGTGTAATTGAAAAGTGAGAAAAGAAAGTGAAAGCAATATTGACATGTGCAATTTTAAACAATTCAACAATAAGTGCAACTAATTGTTAGGAAGTGTAAGATGAAATCAGTGAATAATGTTACTCGATTATGTAAACGTGATGTTATAATATTTTTTATGTTTGGAAAAATCCTATGTGAAATAGGAAATTATTGAGATATATAAAATTATTGTTATTATATTATTTGAAAATTGGTTTTAAAGAAGATATGCATTTGTTTTGTGAATCTTGTGTGATTGAGTGTGTGCATGTCTTTGTTTTGGACACTAACCCTCTTTCTTACTGTGTCCGTGAAGTTCACCCCAATTCACACTCTTAATACATATTAGTTCAGATCAAGAGTAAGTTCAAGATTGAAGAAAGACTTTGAAGAATGTTTAGTGATCTTGAGAGTTTTGTCTTGTAAAATTGATTTAATTATATTATAACGATGCAATGTAAAGAATTTTATAAGCCTTATGACTTGTAATTTTGTATAGAAAATGATTGATCTTAAGTTTTTGCTTGTTGCTGCGTAAAATTATTAGGTTATGTGCGTGAAATAGTGCTTCTTTCTCTACAGAGAAAGCAGGTCGTTACACTATCAGGATGATTTCATATTTATTTTTATGATTTTTTCATGAATATGGAGCGGTTTAAGTCTCTTATTTCTATGTTATTTTATATTCAGATTTCACTAAACTCACCAAATTTTTTCATTGCATCCTTGAGTAAGAGTTTTATTAGTTATTGAAAAGATGGAAGACTAATTCTATCTAAGTTATAAAAAAACAAAAATAGTGAATTTCTTTTACCTAAATCATTAAAAATGTAGTATGTTAGTTATGTTTACAAAAGCAATATCCAATTTACATTTGGTAAGATCTTCAAAACTCTAGTTAGTATTAGTTCAAATAGTGGATATGAATTATTTAAAAATTGAACCTATCATAAATATTTGTATTATTTACTTACTATTTTAAATTAATATATTATTATCTTTCTTTTGTAGTTTTTAAAAATTATAGATCTCATTCTTTAATCATATGTTTCTTCTCTTTCTTTTATTTAGGAATTGTTCATCCTCTTTTTAAAAGTTCGCCATTTATCTAGTGGTAATAAATTAAATTAAAAAGGTGCTTATTTATAAAGGATTTCTAAATGGGTGAACATCAATTAGGCAATAGTATTTAATTTTTAACATCAATTGTTGAAATATATGAATTTTTTTCGATGAAATGACAAACACTTAATAAATTAACATTGTTTTAATGTTTTTAAAAGAAAAATTATAGCAAAACTAAAGCAATAAAGTTAGAGTATAAACATATATTGGATATAAGCGATAGAGGAAAAAAAAAAGAAAGATCTAGTGCTTGGAGATTGTATGAACACACTTGGAAGAAAAGATGATAGAAGATAAAATAAGGTAAGGGATTATCTTCACTTTTTGGCTTTAGATTTAATTTTAAAGAATATTGAGAAATCCTATCTAAAGTTCCTAATTTATGCTTAAGTTTTTCTATGTGAAAAATTATTTTTTAAGTAAGATCTTAAAGCTTTTCTAAAGTTAGAGAAATTTTCAAATGATTTTTTAATCTATTATTGATGTGAGCTGTTTATGTGACAAATATTTTGAAAATGATGTTTATAAATGAAATAAAGTTAAAAAATTGAGGATAAAAATCTTTTATTTTATAGAAAAACAATGAGAAATGTGATGTGATGATATTTTCATCACATAAAATATTTTTTTTCATAAAATAATGAACATGTGATATGATACTAGATGTAACAAAAATTTTGTAGCATTAGTGTGCATGAGAAACTAAAAAGAAAAGCATTTTTGGCTTTTAAAACAACCAAAACAATACTCTTATGTGAGTGACAATCAGTTTTTGTTTTGGCACTATAAGAGGACATCTCTATCTCATTTGTGACAAATTTGGAGAGAAGAATTCAATTCGTTAGAAGCCAAAAAGCTCTCATATTCTCTTAAGCCTATATTTTTTAGTCTCTTTATTCTTTAACTTGAAATTTACATTTGGAGTAGATTCTTTAAGGTAATCTTTAGAAAACTCGTTGGGCCTTTAAACATTCATCTGTTTGTATTTAAATAAATTTGAATATGAAAACTCAAATATTTCAAGCAAAAACTCTTTATTTATTTTTTGATCCCTAATTTTTCAGTGTCGCTGTTCTTCATTTTGAAATCTACTCTTAGAAATAGATAACTTGAGATAGACTTATATATGTTCTTTGGCTTTTTTTTTTGTTATTATTCATCTAGTTGGGTTTAAACAAACTTTTGAAAGATTTAAGAGCCAAAGCTTGACTTAATCTTTTTTTTTTAAAAATTTCATTCTCTTTGAGCTTCAACTTTAATATCTATAGTTGGTTAGAGCATATTTGAGACTTTATTATTTCATGTACTTAAAGTTTGAAAAGTACTTATTAGAATAATTCTTTTGAGTTAAGCTCTTCAAAAATAAATATTTTGACCAAAATCTTGAAAAATTATTTTAGAGATTTCTTTGAGCTTCATAATGTAAATCTCCTTTTTGTAAGAAAAACTTGTAATATTTCCTTCTATTCTTTTGGGTTTTGTATGAAGAATGTCAGAAAACCTATTGGGAATTGAGTGTTTGAGAGAAATACTTGTAACATGAAGGTAGATATCTTAAATAAGAATGTCATTTGTAAGATATATGGGAAACTCTTAAAAATTGAGTGTTTGAGATAAACACTTGTCAGGTGAAGCTAAACACCTTAAATAAACATTTGATTTGTAAGAATGGTGTTAAAAACCTCTTGAGAATTGAGTGTTTGAGAGAAACACTTATTAGGTGAAGCTAGACATCTTAAATAAACATCTGATTTCTAAGAAAAAGTGTAAAAAACATCTTGAGAATGGAGTGTCTGAGAGAAACACTTGAACGGTGATACTTAGCACCTTAAATAAACATTTGGTTTGCAAGAAAATATGTTAAAAATCTCTTGAGAATTGAATATTTGAGAGAAATATTTGATTAGTGAAACTTGACACCTTAAGCAAGGGTTTAATTTACAATAAGAAGTGTAGAAAACTTATCGATAATTAAGTATTTGTGTAACACCCAAAACTTTTTATTTTATTATTATTAGAATTTTATTTGATTTTATTTTATTTTAATAATTAATTTATAAGGTTTTAATTTAATTTAATTTAATAGAAATAAAAATAATAATAATGATAAAATGAGGTAAAATTATTTTTGAGATTTAATTAAAAATGATTTTGGGAAAAAGGGGTGAAAATTTAGATTTTGGGGATATTTTTGAAAAGAAAATCAAAAATCGGGGGTCAAAACGTAATTTTAAAAAATTGCGCCACATCAACAGCCCCAGCCAACCAGGACATACCCCGTGGCAGGGACGCTGACGCAGGAAGCCATGCGGGACGGAGACACGTGGGCGATTCGCGTGCGCGCGATCGGACAGCCCAGATCCATTCCCGCACGCACGGACGACCCAGATCAAAAGCGTGCATGGACGGCCCAGATCTCACGCGTGTGGACGGCCCAGATTGAATCACGCACTGATGGCCTAGATCGCATCGCGATGGACGGTCCAGATTTATTTCTAATTTAATCGCGATCAGACAGTCCACATTAAATCGTGATGGATGACTCAGATTAAAAGGGAAAAGTTATAAATAACCTCATCCACACCCAAACCTAAACCCTAACCACCAGAGCCCTCGTCGGAGAAGACGACCCAGCCACCGGAGGAATCGGCTGCCGCCACCCACCGCCGCACCGGAGGATTTTTCGGCCGCCAAACAAGGTAAAATTTCTCCCATTGGCTCGGTTTTCGATGCTGAATCCATCTGTGGCCAAATCAGAGCCAAACCACCCGCCAATTGGCCGGAAAACACTACCGAAGCCCAGCGGCACCGCCGCGGATTTTCTCAGTTTTTGCCTCCGATGATACCCTTTCCGATTCCCGTTCGATGTAATTTTTACACAATTGTGACCACCGTTCTTTTCTCTACAAGTTAACCAGAGCAAAACACCAAATTGCAACTCGCGCCAGAGGAGCCGCCGCACCCGAGAGCTCTGTCGTTGGTAAGTCTCAGTTTTCTGTAATTTTTTTGGCCCACTGAGGGCCCTGGGGGTGTTTTATCACAGGAACCAGTGCAAGTTTGGCCGAATTCGGCCGAAAACGGCCAACCCGAGGCGGATCGCCGCCGTGGGCGGCGGCGCCATCGCTGGAGCATGGAGGAGCCGCCATGCCGGAATTTCAAAATTGGCCGAATAGGCCCTGGGTCTGATTTGGGATTTTTTGGGGACATGTGCAGGTACCGAAAGTGTGTTTCAGTTTCTGGAAAAAAATTCAGAGAATCTAGGAACTACCCGTAGGCGCAGTGAGAACCCAATTTCAGACTCCGAAACAAGTAAGGATCTCTCACCCTATTTTCTATCACGGCATTAAAGCTTAATAAATGATAAAACGGTATTTTATAAATTAATAGATATGTATAATTAACTAAGATTGCTAATGGGGCCAGAACCTGATGTATTTGTCGGTCTGTTCCTGTTTAATGTAGTTTATAGTCTAAATGCAGTATAATATTTGATTGTTTATTCTGTGGTTACGTATGCATGAATCACTGTTTAATCTATTATGCTTTGAATTATTATGAACCCGATGTTGTGTTGCCTTATTTGGTGTGCGTTACTGGTTTACGTATTCATGTTGATTGGGTAATTGAGACTAAGAAAAATGAAAAGGGTATGTGAATTTATAAATGGATAAGTCGACAGCCTCACTAGATATCTTGGGAGATGATGGATGGACTGGGTCCATAGGGAACCCTACTTGGAACGTGGTCTCTCATATCGGACGGAGTATGGAGATTTTAAATGTTTTGGTGCTCATACCGGTCGGAGTATGGGGACGGCCCGCTTCACCCTCATACCGGACGGGGTATCGAGATTTATGATTCTGGTGCTCATACCGGACGGGGTATGGGGACGGCCTTAGAATTAAGGTGAAAGGTTCACGTGTAACGGGAACCCTTATGGATCCCCATGAATACTCGTAGGCTGATAAAAGAAGAAATTTATTGTATGATGATTGAAATACAAAAGTATGATATGTGTTATGTTACAGAGTGTGCATGATCTTATGATGTTTATAATGTTATTATTTTCATAAGTTGTTTTCATGAATCTCACCGAGATAAGTGGACAGTAAAGAGTTTTATTATTGATAAATGAATTTGTTATAAATTATGCTCCATTGGTCGTTTTTATTTTCTACCAACTTTTACTACTATGACAGTGAGATAGTGTGACATCTTTACTGGGCTAGTGTAGCTCATTCTTTACTTAACCATTTCAGATAAGGAAGACTTGGTTCTCGAGCCCATTCCGCAGGAAGACGGCGAGTAGGAGCCAAAAAATTTATTAATTTTTTTTATAGTATTCATTCAGAGTATTTTCTTTAGTTAGTTTATTACTTAATATCTTTAATATATTTTGATTATTGTATAAGGGATGTTAATCATAATCTTTTTTATTTCGTTTATGCACTTAGAATAAATATATATATTTCCTTTAAATTTCCGGAATCGTTACAATTTGAGAGAAATACTTGAGTGCTGAAGCTTGCAACCAAGATAAACAAGTATTTGTAAGAAGTGAAACTAGGTACCTGAAAGACAAATATTTTTAAGATAATAGAAATACTCAAATGGTTAACTTGTTGAGAAGAGCTAGGTGCATGTGGGTAGCCGAATAAATACTTGGATGCAAGTTCTAATTACCTCACGACCACATATTCTATTTCACCAAATAATATAATTAGTATTTCATGGTTTATTAGATAATATCAAGTCCACATGAGGCCACATATTCTATTTTATCAAATAATAAAAATTTGAGTGGAACTTTTTGATGAATATGGAGACTTCAAAAATAAAAGTTCATTCTAATTTAATTATTTCATATACTTTATTCAATATAGCTACAAATTTCAAAAGGGTAAATACCTAATGCTCTTATAATGTTTCAAAATGTTTAAATTGACTCATACAATAATTTTTGGTTGAAACACAATTTATATTTTGAAAATTTTTCTGAACAAACCCTTATAACTAACAGTCTTTCAAATATCGTTAGATGAATATCTAAGTGGATAACAATATAACCTCATGGACATTAGAATTACTTTTAAAGTCTTTATGCAATTCATGTTTTCTTGAATAAACCATTGTACTAATTTTGTGTTTATATAAGTCTTGTACTTTCTAATTTTATTCATATAATAGAATTATGCAGTGGTCTAAAATTGAATTGGATCGTACCATATCTAGCCTGATTGAGATTAAAAAAAGCATATCTAGCCTGAATTAAAGATCATACTATATAAGATTTGATTCAATACATCTGCACTAACTTTTTGGTCCATGTTAGTCTGGGCCAAATCAAGTTATTATTTTTTTTAATTTTTGAATAATTATTTAATAAACATTTAATAATCATTTATAAATATGTAAACCATAAATTATTTAACACTATACAACTAATATAATTAATTAAAGAAACAAATAGAAGCATTAAAAAAACATAAACTAATGAGCAAATCCTAAATAAAATAAAATATAAATTAGTATATGTTGTTGAATATTCATCCATAAATTACATATATCCATTGTATTCAAATATTAAAAATATTTTAAAAATATTCATCCATAAATAACATATAGCCATTCTATTAAACTATTAAAAATATTTTAAAAATATTTCATGCTTGGGGATAATGTTTATCTTTACATGTAAACCTTTACTAAAAATGTGGTATGTAATATATATTAAAAATATCATTCGAAACCTAATAAAATTGTGCGCACGTGGACATAACGTGGTACGTAATATATATATATATATATATATTTAAGATAATTAAGATAATTAAAAAATAAATATTTAAATATTCTTTTTTCTCTTTTTCTTTTCCTTCCAAAACTTTCTCTAATTTTCTTCTATTCTTTTCCTCCCCAAGCACTAAACCTGCTCTCATTTTCTGCACTTCATTGCCAGTTGAAATGAAGATATGACAACTGTTTAAACTTCAATAATAAATTTAGTCATCCCAACCTTTTGTTTTTTACGCCAATCTCAAATCTTATTCTTTCTTTTATAAGCTTTATGTTTCTACCAAAAAAAAAAAAATAAAGAAGAAAAAGCTTCTCAGTCCATTCTTGAAACAATAAGAAAACCATTATATATATAGAACAAATGGATTTCAAGCTATTGTTTTTTTATGAAAAAAGTTGGAATTTAGTTGGAATTGGTTGTTGGAAATTCTGAATGAATAATAATCTGGAAGAAAATGAATTATCAATGGGGTGCTCCCAGTATTAATAATATACCATACAAATCAATTTCGGTTACATGAAATGGAGATTGTGATGTATATTGTTTATATGTGTATATATAGAGAAAGATATATATATATATCCATATATATATCAACTTTCCAAAATTTCCATGCGAAATTTTGTCCCCCCTTTTTCCAACTCACGTGTCTCCTCACTTTCTCGCTCCCCTTTTCTAGCTTATTCAAGAGAAAAATTGCAGTGAAAGACAGAGAGGAAGAAGAAAAACTTCAATAAAGTATATAAAATAGATAGATATAGTGATAGTTGTATTTAAGTATGGGCAGAAAGAGGAGCAAGAAGAGAGGTGTTATGGAGAAGATTGACCAGAAGTCTCCCATGGTTTGTTCTTTCTGTTCTACTTTCTTTGCAAATGTCTATTTGTATTCTCTCTCTCTGTAATCTTGAATACTTCCATTTCCTTTTTATCTAAACAATTGAAGGGTAAAAGAGTATGTATGTGTGAGATTATTTTTATCATGGGTATATCTAATTGAGATGAGGGTATATAGGAGATAAGCAAATTCTTGTAGGTAAATCTAAAATTGGCTAAAATGACAGTTAAATTTAGCTGTGATTTCTGGGGGTTGTTATCTGATCCTCTTAGCTAAATTTGGGGAATCTTTTGTTTGAGGGATTTTTGGGGGTTTGATTTTTTCCGGGTTTTCAGTCAATTTTTTAGCAGTTTTACATTTTAATCGATCAAATTAGAGTAAAATTCCTTCTTGATTGTTGATTATGTGACTGTTTGGAAAAATTGTTGAATGGGGTTCTTTTGATTTCTGGTAAGTGATCTGCTGCCCTCTTGAACTTTTATTCAGACATTTGGGGCTCTCTGTTTTATGGATTTTTACCCCATTTCCTGCCCATGTTTCAAGTTCTGATTATTTACATTTTTATTTGCAATTGCAAGAACCAAGTATGATTTTTTTGATTTAGTAGTTAAATATCAAATCTTAACTTAATTCTTTAAGAATAACTCTTGAACGAAAAACAGTTTCCTCAAGGAAATGGGCATGTCAAACGTTTAAGTATAGTCAGATCACCAGTAGGCTTTTTGCGTGTAATTTATGGTGAAATTTTCATGTTTTGGCATTTGTTTATCGACACCATTCTAAAATAAGGGTAGACTATTTTTCAAAAGTCAGAAATTTATTTATAAATAAATGTATAATGAGGAAAATATGTGCTAGTTTCTGGTAGATGATTATGAGGAAGATAATTCCTTTGTTACAAAGTGTTCATACAAAAAATGCTGAATTTCTAAAGGATTATATGTTAGATATTGTCTTTAATGTAATAACCAGTGGGGAGACATGTTAATACATGAAGAGTAGTAGAAATATGTTTTCTAGTATTATTTAAGTATCAATATTTGTTATAGATGTAAATTCTAAAATATGTTAGCATCCAATAGTATTATCTTATGGCTAATTCTTAAGTGTTGTTTACTTGTATGTTAGGAAGATGGTTGATTGAATGAGTGATTTCATTTCAACTTAATAACATGTTTGATTTAGGTATTTCTCCATAAAAGACATGTCTATAATTCATTCTATGCAGATGTCAGATGACTACAGCTAATCCCCTAGAATTATTGTTTATTAAGTTTTTAAGAGAAGTAATCCGTGTTAATTTTGAATTTCAAAACCATTCTATGATGGATCTAATAAAAAAGGGAACATGCTGAACTTCTGGGGGACTTAGGCATAAGGTAGCTAAGCCAAAGCCTTTAAGTTTTCCTGGAAAAAAGCCTAAAGAGTAGCTGAATTGAATATTGGTTATGTCCTCAAGGCCTAAAGTTTTATTCACCCTTTCAACTCCCAATCCAAAGGAGCTCTGAACCCATCAAAGAGCTTAGGTTGTCGGATCCTCTTCTTCTAATCCCGCCAAAAGTTATTCCCTTTGTTTCTAGAAGAAGTTATTTGCCCTTAGTGATTATCTTGTGATTAAGCTACAAAGCCCATTGGCTGGAACACAACATCTGACTAGCAACCAGACTGAGCAAATTGGCTCCTCTGCATAGGTTGGGGATTGTGTCCTGGGAATAACCTAGCCTAGAGGAGGCAGATGGGATCTTTTCTAGGGAGATCTAGAGGAGTCAGAGCTACTTGCAGGCTGTTGGAACAAGCTAGAGGTTTTTGTTCAAATTAACATGTCAAATTGGGAAAAAACCAACATCAAAATAAGGAGCTAAGGAGAATGCATCGAGTTCCATTATGGTGTTTGTTGGGTTGGCAAGAAAAGAGAGAGGAAAGGGTGACTAGAGTAGGATGTAAGGATGCTTGAGTGCACCATCATCTACGGTGAAAACAACATGGTAGTTTATGAGTGTGGAAGGGGTAAGGAGAAATTTCCTTGTTTCTATTTGTTTCCAATGATTATTTTGGAATACGAGGCGTCTTAACAACCAAAGTAAGAGAGCTCTGATCTCGAGGCTTATGGAGGAATTGGGAAAGAGGATTTACTCTGTTTGCAGGAAATAGGAAACAAAGATTAATGTTCTGGGGGATGGTTTCGTATAATTCGTGTGAAAGAGATAGATAGGTCGGTTTGTAGGTTGGTTTAACTCACCAGTTGGTAATTCATGTGGTGTTCAAGTGTTAGAGAATCGGAAAACTTCTTCGAGTCTCTAGAGAATAACATGTTCTCCTTGTGCTGTATTTTTTTATTTCTCAATAAATTCCTAGTCACTTTATACTTCTGATTCTCTTGTTAGTTTTGATATGCATAATCAGAAAATATCTTTACCATAAATTACTTTGAATTCCTAGTCACTTTATAATTCTGATCTCTATTTTAGTTTGTGAATTAACCACTTGCTAGAAATGTTGGCCCCTTCTTGCATAATTCATTCTTCCCATAATGTGGTTGCTAATAACGTGGATCATCAGATCATTGAAAATGATTTTTGGGTGAAATTACATTGGATTTAATCTTCTTTTTTATGTTATTGTTCTTAAATCACGCTGCTGAAATGGGTAGGCACAACAAAAGATGCAGTGTGCTCTTGGAAGAACCCGTGGTGATAACCAGAAGACTGCAAATGGAGAAAACAATTACTCATCAAGGAAATCTTTAGAGCAAGAAAATTCCAAAGCACTGTCACAGGTCACTATTATGATCTCAGTACTTTAGCCTTTTTTTTTTCTTCTATGATTTTGTACTGACTTTCTGTCTTTCTTCAGGATTTTAAAATATCCTCTGTCACTTGGAGGAACACTGATCAGAGGTAATATGGATTCTAGGATATCCGTTTATTTTTTTCTTGCCATTGAGAGTGGTTAATCTGTCAAGAAAGAAATCAATGTTTGTGTTTCCTTATATTTAACCACATTTCTCAAATTTTTGGTGACTTTCATGGTCTTAAGATCCCTGTTCGGATTTATTTTTATAGGCAGCCACTCAATTATTCTGGGTTAGAAAATATGGTAAAGATGTTTCTTATATTTTGCTTAATTAACTTCAATGTGCATTTTTGTTGAATTTACATGTTGCAAGTATCTTTGTTTCTCTTTGTACGGCATGCATGATTCCATCCCTATATCCTACCTGAAGGACACTCTTCCTTTACATGCTTTTCCAAGTGCTTACTTTATAGAGACGTTTACATCCCCACTGACTCAAAATTCTTCCTCTTTGTGGGTGTTGAACATTTATTTGTTTATTTATTATTATTTTTTCTGTGAACACTACATTCAGCTCCTAAATTGTGTCAATATTTCCTATATAGAAAAGATAGTGGAAAAATATATTAAAATAGCAAATCACATAATTATCGTAAAAATTATTTGTTAATTCTAAAAACATTTCATCTTAGCTTCACTATTCATAGAGATACCTATGAATATAAAAAAATATCAAGAATAGAGTCTATAATAGAAGTATAACCATAGCAGAACTTAATTATTTTGGACATGTAGGAAAGGACTATAAAAAAATAGCTTAATATTCTCTGGTGGATTCTATAGGAAAGTTCCTATTCTCTTACAGTCCTCAAGCTGATGCTTATATTAGCTTAATTTTATTATAAATAAAAAAAAGGAAATAAAAATTAAAAGTAAAGTAAAAAGTTATAGTCTGACAAATTTATACAAGGTAAGGGAAATTCCACCAACCACTGGTAACAAGGTTAAGATTGGCAAATTCCATGAACTACAATTCCAAACGAGATGAACCGAGGATCAATTCTAATACTCGTGTTCAGAAAGATTTTACAAAACAAGCTCAACCAATAGTAAGGTACCATGTACCATTAACAACAATCATAAACCTTCCATAAGCTGCAAATCATGGCAACAATTTATCACCAACTTAAGTCTCAAACATATTCGTCTAAAAGGAAGTTTCAGAAGTATTATTATTTGCTGCATTTGAGACAAGCGCCAGAACTTCATCAAACATTGAACAGACTAGAATTTTCGCCACTAATATTACTAGTGGCTCCGTTAAACATTGATCCCAAATGCAACAACAAAACTTGTCCTTGTCGATGCCATGACCCTCCTAGCTTAACAAAGAGATTTCAAACTCTCCTCAAACTGATCTCTGACAAGCTTATATCTTTCCTCAAGCATAAATGTATTTGCTTGGCCAAGGAGCTCATGCTTTGGAAAATAACGTATTTTGGTTCTACATACTGAAAATTAGACTTTATTTCATTCATCTGATAACATTCTTATAAAAAATGAATTATTTTGTTTACTTATCTATGAGATTATTATTTTCTTATTGTTAATCCTTTGTTATTAAATTTTTAGGTGTACTGTTTTGACATTTCTTATGCCTGAACTTGATGGAAATTTGAGAGTGGTTGCCCTCCCACTGCAATACTTTAATGATGCCAAGCACTTGAGATCTGGATGTCAGGTGAATATGAACAGTTTATTCCTGGTTCCCTCACCATCTACTAATTCTTTAATGATTGATCAATGTCATATACAGAAAGTGCCTTCCCGTGGTGCTACTTTTCCTGTCAAGTCATTTGCAACCAGAAACTTCCCTCCACCTAATTGGCAAAGAAACAGAACCTCAATAAAGAAAGCGAATGAATTCTCTGGCAATTCTTCTTGTCAGCATTGTCTTACGTGCAATGGTTCCTCTGCTTTAATTCCAAAAGGAACAAATGCTATGAATTCACCTGATACTGACAAAAGCATTGGTGGTTTTAAGAAAGAGATGGCAGCAAAGAAAAATACAAAAAGCAAGGGAAGAAAGAAGCAAAAAAAGAAGAAGAGAGATTCATGTGAGTCTGATCCAACTGAAATACAAGTTTTACCCAGTACCTGCGGAAGTTCGAAGTCTGAAATCTTTGGTAACAAGGAAACAGATAATGGGGATGGACTAGTATCTCATGACAGGGATAACATAATCAATTCTAAAGGCAACAGCAACAGTGTTATTGAATTTTCCGAATTGAGTAAGAAATCTAGGCCTGATGTTGAGGTGGTGGATGTATCAGTAGTTCAGAGTTATACTCAGGCGCAGCCTTTCACTTGTGATATCAACAGAAGATTGGAGGAAACACATATTCCAGAGATCAGTTGTCATGATAAGTATGACTTACAAGGGTCAAATTCACTTACTTTAGGCTCTAAGAGTGCTGATACTGGTAATTCACTTATTCTTGGCTCAAAGTGCAGTAAGAAAATTGGCAGAAGTTCAAGCATCCAAAAGCTTGGAGGTCATCCTGGCCATACAGGAAAGGAGAACAATCATGTGTGGCAACGGGTTCAGAGAAATGACTCTGATTTGAAGAAATCAAGCTCTGAATGCTCTCAGTTGGATCCTTTGCTGGAAAGGAGCTTTAATGTTGCTAAAATTAATGCAGTTTTCAGAATTCAAGATAAGAAGAAATCAAAACATAGAGTTGTTAGAAAGTTGAAAAGAAAGATTAATGTAGAGTTGAAACAAGAAGAAAATATTTATTTCAGCAGGGATTCTCATCGCAATACGGTTCACGGTTCAGATGCTCATGGAGATACTCATATCCAAAAAAATGAAAAACTGGCTAGCTCAGCTCTAGTTAACAGTAACAAAGGAATTCTTACCAACACTTATCCAGGTTGTCCAGTGTATTTGAAGCTGTCCAATACAAATGAATACATGAATTCTAAATCAGTTCAAGTTTGTCCAGGTGATTTGGAATCTCATTATATTGACTCTAACGCTCCCTGCACTCAGAATGTGGAATGTCAGGATGCCTCATTGCCAAAATCTCGCATCTCTTTGAACAAATCAAATTTAGTTATAATTAATGAAGTTTCTCAAAGGGAAAAGAAAACCTGTCGTTCAGAAAACAGTAAGCAGAACCATGGTTCTGGATCTATTCTGCAAAAATGGGTGCCAGTTGTAATCAAGGATCCTGATTTGACAATGTCTATTGGATCTGGCAGTTCATCATTAGAAATTTCTGAAGATTGGAGTTCAGGGAACTCCATAGAAGAGAAAGTAGATTCTACTTCCCAAGATCTTTTGTCTTCAGAGAATATTGGAATTGAAGAATTTGAAAAATTAGATGAAGATGAAAGCAGGAATCAGAAGTTGAGAAGCCTGAATTCCTCAATGCTCAAGGAGCACGCTGCAGCTAATTGGGTGCCAGGTGAATCTGAAAAAAATTCTGTGCTCACAGCTGATTCAGATGAAATTGGCAGGGCAGTGAGAGATGCTTGTAGGGTACAAGTGGCTTCCAAAGCTGTCGGAATTGAAACTGGCAGTCAAATTGGGGAGTTTGAGAAGTTTCTACACCTTTCTTCTCCTGTTGTTTCAAACATTAATTTAATACCTTGTACGACATGCGTGGGGTATCAAATTGGACGTAAAGTTTTGTGCAGGCATGAGAGACCCAATATCCCATTAGGAACCCTGTGGCAGTGGTATGAGGAACATGGCAGCTATGGTTTACAAGTGAAGGCTGAGAATTATGAAGATACAAAAAGACTAGGTCGTGATCTTTTTGAATTTTCCGCATATTTTGTACCTTATTTGTCAGCAGTTCAGCTCTTCAAAAACTTTAAACATCATTCCATAAAGGATAAAAATGGGTTATCTATTCATCAAACGTCAGAAAAGAAATCTGATGTTGATCATCCTCCAACATATTCAGCAGTTGTTCCTAAGCTTCACACAACTGATACAAGCATCCCATTGCATGTGAACAGTGCTTGTGAAGAATCATATTCGCTTTCTAATAAAGAAAGCTCTTCTGTTCCAACTTTTAGCATGGCATGGTCTGGTGAACTGGAGCTGCTTTTTGAATATTTCGAGTCAGAGAAGCCTTGGCAAAGACGGCCTCTATATGAAAAGTATTTTCTCTTTTGCAGCTGTTTAGTTCTCGCTGTTTCAGTTTCATGGATAATCATTTATTGTCATATTGATGCTGTTATCAAGAGCTTTTGTGCAGGCCGCATTATTACAATCATTAAAGCTAAATCCTAATGATGTTTGTATCTTTCCCTTGCTTGATCACTCATATATCTGATAATTATTATATCATCTGCTTGCATTCGGCCATTGAACATAATTGAAACTTTGGCTATGCTGTAGCGATTCTTCTACTATCTTGAATCTTTTGCTTTATTGTAACAAAACAAATATCCATCGATGGCTATGGTTTTCTTTTCTTTTTTTTTTAATAATCAACTGATTGATATTATCTGGTTGGTTCCGTTATTGTTATTCTTGAACAGCTTCACATGCATAATAATTGGAAAGAATAATTTTAAGAATTACATAGAATCCCTTGTGAGAATTAGAAACTAGTAAGCTTTTTTTTTAATTTTTTTTTTCTTTGGAGTCTTCTGGTTCTCGGCAGTAAAATTATCTTCAATTTTGTTCAATCCAGGGTGCAAGATCTAGTAAGAGGTAACGTCCCTTCAGAGTGCACAATGTATGGGGATCCAGCTAACTTGAACTCTATAAATATACATGAACTTCATCCTGGGTCCTGGTTAGTGCAAAAAAAAAAGTACTTTTGAGAGTAAAGAATCCTTGTATTGCCACAATACTTATTCACTTTTTTGCACAATGGTTACAGGTATTCGGTGGCGTGGTACCCTATCTACAGGATACCGGATGGCAACTTTTCTGCAGCATTTTTGACTTATCATTCACTTGGCCATTTAGTTCCAAGAAGTACCAAATTCAAGTGCCAGAATATGTGTGTGGAAATAGAATCTCCAGTTGTGGGTCTCCAAAGTTATAACGCTCAGGTATATGGAGATAGCTGTTTCAGTGGCTTTACTTTATTAATGATATTATGAATTATTCTTTTTAATATTGTTCAAACTTAAAAGAGGAATTATGATTTTCATCTATTAAGTTTTGGCCACAAGTGTGTCCATAAACCTAGGCCCTTTCCCTGTCTTATATTATTACTTAAAATGCTTAAATTTATAGTTTCTGTTAGCATGTTTACATTAATCCTGTGTCCTATATTTTTCTTTCTTTTTTCTGTTACCATATACATAATTTCATTTTGTTCATAAACTGAATGCATAATGTGAAGCATGTCATGGAATTAAAGGTGGAAGTAATCTGCCTATTCTCTCCAATAACTTGTACCCTTTTAATTGTATGAAGTGGGTACTGGTTGTTCCTGCCTCTTCTTTTATTTTCTTTTTTTTTCCTAAGACAAACAGATTTGTGGAAAGTTGAGATAATATAATAAGACAGGTCTATGCAAGTAAAATATTAATCGAATTGTATACTTCTGTGCTCAAGCACTCCTAGATATTACCATATATAGACCCTCCATAATTCAACAAAACTATTCTCAATCTGTATTTCTTTGCTTTTTATAACATATACTGTTAGGGTTCTCTGTTGTGGGCCCTTATTCACTGTCATACTTGTTTATTGACTGAGAACTTTTTTTCTGATATGGGGGTGTTTTAGTGAATTCTCAATATGAGGCCGAATCCTTAAGGTTTCAGTTGAAGGTGGTAGTTTTTAAGTCAAAGCATCACTAAATTCACCAAACAAAAAGAATTTTAGGAGAGAGGGAGTACAATGGCTGGCAAGTAATATCCAAAGATTTGAAGATCATCAAAAGAAAGCTCCTTTGTCCATCTTGTAGGGAACCAAATAGGTACAGTTTGGCAGAGGTGAAGAAGAACTTGCGGGGTTGTTTCTGGTCATAACAAAATACTTTGGGGGATGCTGGAAGAATTTGTCACTGATACCTGAAGTGAGGCAATATAGGTTGGAGTAGTTTGGGTCTCTCAATTGCAAAAACAAAACCAAGTAAACATCACTTTGAAAGAGAAGAAGGATCCAAGGAATGTCCTAGCAAGGTCAGACTGGCGTTTGGAACAGAGGTCAGCATGGAGGTGAAGATAGCAATCAGGTGGAGATCTAGCTGGTATGTCGAGAAGGAGCTTATTTTGGAATCTGAGTCAATTTTCAAAAAAAGTAATTATTGCAGAAAGAAATAAGGTTTAACTCAAAAATGAGAAGATTTTGCCAGATAGGGCTGTACCAGCTGATTTGAAAGTGCTGGAGGGTAAATTTCTTTTAAATATGGTTGACCGAAGCAGGTCCAGAGAGATTTTCTAGACGGAGAAAGCTAAAAGGTCTCTGAAACATCAGCATGCCTCTCTTCTTGACAGAATTTAGCCTTCTCTAGAAGTCTAAAGATAATATTCTTCCGAAAATTGAGGTTAATCCACAGTTGACTGCAATCAGTTCGGAAAAATGACCACCCAAGTAACATCTTAAGACTTAGAAATATTCTGAAGAAGATTGACATTACTCCTAAGATACAATCAATCATAATTGCTGCCTCCAAGGAACCCAATGATCTGCTTGTAGCATCTCCAGAGTTATCGGCTGGACAACCTGTAGAAGTCCCAGGTAACAAAGGTATAAAAAGGTGTCTTGAATCCAAGGTGATCCAAAGAAAGAAAACAGAGTTTCTGGTGATTGATGTTTTATTAAAAGATGGGTACTTGACATCTTGAAAGCCAATGGCTGGGGAGGTAAAGATAAGAATATGCAGAGTTGATCTGATGAAGATTCTTGAGATTCTCTCTTTTTGGTCTCTTTATTTGAGTTGGAGGAAGGTGTTGAGAACGATCTCCTATTTGGTTCCACTTTGAAGACTTACTGGTTTATGAGCATGGGAAAGAGGATTTAGAAAATGTGTAGAGGATCGTTAGGAGTCATGATGAGTCAGTTTTGGATGGTGTGGGAATTCTTTCTAATGAACCATCTCTTGTGGGTGAGAGGATGCTAGGCCTGTGAATGCAAAGTAACTTGCTAGAGTCTTTAATCAAATCTCCAGAAAACAAAATCCTAGTCCTACGTGAGAAGTGGAACGTCCTTCATCTCTTCATCTCTTTACATAGTTACATCTTTGCTTAGTCTTCATCCTGTCAGCTTTTTAGCTAATTTACCCTTGCAATCCAATTTGTGGAAGAGTAATATTGTGTGTTTTATTGAATATTAAGGTCTTATATATATTTTAGCATGAACAATGAAAGGAAACACATAATTAATTATATATGTGGGTATTTTACCAATATTTCCTTTACCCTAATTGTACTTAATGTACACTTTCCAACACTCCATCTCAAATTGATGAATAGATATTGTCTATTTCCAACTTGACAATAATTGTTTAAACCCGGAGTTATTTAATCCTCTAGTTGACACTTGGCACGTTGCAAGATGGTGGACATGTACGGTGTACATATCGAACCACTATCTAGTTTTTTCTTACTAAAATGTCTATCAACTTCAGTATGTTTGGTCCTGTTGTATTGTGCTGAATTTTGAGCAACTTTGATCATCAATTTAATGTCACAATAAAGTCTTATAGACTCGTCCCATTCAATTTTCAAATCTTCCAAGATCATCTTCAATTATAAAAGCTCATATACTTCTTGTTTCATTGCACAAAATCTTGACTCCGCATTGGACAATGCTACCATATTCTGTTTTTTACTTCACTATGTAGTCAGATTTCCTCCAAAGAAGGTACAATAGCAAGTGGTGGACCTTTTGTCTAATACTAATGGTGCATAATTTGCTTTAATGTATGTTTCAAGAAGTAAACTTTTGTTTCTTTTGAAACATAATAACTTTTCCTAATATCCCCTTCAAGTGGCTGAGTATTCGGTTTGCTGCCTGTGAGCGTACTTATTTGGGTTTGTACATAAATTAACTTATCAGACTCATTGCGTAGGCAATATCTGGTCTTATGTGTGACAAGTGTACCAGTTTTCCAATTCAGTCTTTGGTATATCTCTCTGTTAACTTCAACATCTTTTTATACCAATCCCAGTTTAAGGTTGGGATCAATCAAGGTGCCGATAAGTTTGCATGCCAATTTACTTGTTTCTTTCAAAAGTTTGTTGACATATTCTTGCTATGACATGAATATCTTAACTTTTGTATAAATCACTTTTATTCCGACTAAATATTTTAATTTTTCCAATTCTTTGATCTCAAATTCTCTATGCAAGAATTGTTTGAGAATTATTTTTCGTTTATCGTTATTTTTCACAATTATATCATCCATATATGTTAAAAAAGCTGTTACTTCTCCTGAATCTTAATGCTTAATAAACAGAGTGTGATCTTCTTAGCTCTGCTTGTATCCTGTTAGATATCATTATTCTTGCAAACCTTCCAAACCATGCTTCGAGAATTGCTTGAGCCTGTAAAGTGCCTTTCTTATTTTATACGATTTATTTGCCCCTACCTCCTTGATAAACCTTATAAGATTTCCGTATAGATTTATTCTTCTAATTTCCCATATAGAAAAATATTCTTTACATTAAACTGTTTTAATTTTCAAATAAAATTTGTAACTAAAGATAGTAGAACGCATTATATTCATTTCCGCACCATGTGAAAAGTTCTCTTGGTAGTGAATTCCGTAAGTTTGGGTATACCTTTTTGCCATCAATTTTGCCTTATATCTCTTTGTAGTTCCATTTGGATTGTACTTTATAGTAAATACCCACTTGCATCCTTCCAGTCTCTTTCCTTTAGGTAGGTCCACTAGTTCCCATGTTGGTTTTTTTTTTTCTTTTTTTTTTTTTTTTTTTTTGTTTTTCTTTTTCTTATCACACTCTTTTCTTCTTTCTTCTTTCCCAAATGACTTATTTAGTTTATCACCTAGTTTCTGATGATTGTTATATAAGTTTTAGGTGATTTAAGAGGTGAAGAGTGGGTGATATTCAAGAGGGTCACTCTCTAACTAAGCTTTATGCTATCTGTGTCGAGTAGGTCATATATTTAGCTTTCCCACTAACTTGTTCTGTTGCATTTACCGCCAAACCATCAGTTTTCAGATTATGGCTTGTATAGTGGTAATAAAAGATCATTGTTGAAGAAAGGAAAAATGAAAAAGCTTGATGTTTATGTGTACAATGATGAATTGATGAAATGAAACAGGACGAATGCTGGTTTCAGTTGAAACGTGCTGGCGTGAATCAGAGAGCAGAAAGGGAAGGCTTAAGTTTAAAAGAGAGATTAAGGACGCTTGAAAAGACAGCATCTGTAATGGCAAGAGCTGTTGTCATGAAAGGAAAACAGATATGTAGAAACAGACATCCCGATTTCGAGTTCTTCGTCTCTAGGAAACCATAGATAGGGAGTTGTTGATGCAGCTGATGTATAATTTTCTCTTTTCCATTTTTATTAGTGAAACTAGTTCCAGTCTTTTGCACGATCCTTTGTTAAAGGAGTGCTTTGTTGTAATGACTGTAAATATTTAGCCAGTTTTTTTGAAGATTTTTTTTTTGGTCCCAGTTCAATCATATAAATTTTGCATGGATAGCTTAATGAATATATAGACCATTAGTAATTTAACAAGACAAAATATATTACCTTCTTAAGATATAAAAATAAAATAATTAGTAATTTTAATTAATTAATAACATAATTTGCTGAAAAATATATTGACCGGTAATTATATAATAATGTACTTGGTCTACATTATTAATGATGAAGTAAACTAAAACCGTAGGGGTAACTTGCATTTTTTCTAACACCTCTAAATATTTTAAAATTAATAACTTCATTAATTTTCATACAAATCATGTAATTTTAATATTTAGAAAATCTTATGATATATAGGTTAGAGCTACATAGTTTTAGTGGCGGAGATTTAACCAGAAAAACCACAAAAATGGCTTGAAACTCCACTGCTATGCAGTTTTTGGTTTTCTGCAATCTTTAAGTCTTTCAGAATTCAGATTTTCTTTAATTTTTATCCAAATCATGCAGTTTTCTGTTTATGGAAAATATATAAAGTATATACTATAAATTAAATATTTGCTTCGAAAAAACAAAACATGGTTAAAATACTATTATGCACGATTCACTGCAGCACTTAATTTTCAATATTCATATTTTTCTTTCATTCTGACTAAAATCACACAATTTTAGTATTTATGAAAAGTTTAGAGTACGAAAACTATAAATAAAATACAGAGGTGCTAAAAAAATAAAAAAGGTGGTGAGAGTGCTACTGCAATAATAACTCTTTCTTTGCATGCATATATGTTCTTCTTTTAGTTTCTATGTTTAGATGTCATCCAAAGGAATTCTAATTTAGAATTTAGAATACTAACTTTCTAGTTACAAAACTCCTCTTCTTCCTCTTATCTCTTTTTCTGTTCCATTCTCTTCTTAGAGTTTTATAGTTTTTTTTTTTCGCCCAAACCATAATAATTATATATATGTATGAGGTTGTCTTTTCCATAATTATAAGAAGACTTATAACTTATACTAAACTACAAAATAAGCTATAAAATATTAGTACAATCTCTCTTTAGTCCATGACTAATTGATAATTATTTAGTTTACTGACCTTGCTATTACTTACAATATATTCATGTCTCATGGAGCTCAACTAATAATTGAGGAAGACGAGAAAATAGTTCTATGTACTCAGGAGCACTTCTCCTCCATCATTTCATAAGCAAAAATTATGTTGTTACTTTTTATCTCTTAATATATGGCTACAAGCAAAATAATTTTTTGTACAAAAGATTATATCTTACCAAGAATAATTTATCATGTCATCATTTTTTCACAAAGTTAATCCTCATATTTACAATCATATAAGTATTCATTAATACATTCTCCATGGGATATTCTTAGAAATATACCATAAACCCATTCTGTGACATGTATTTGAAATTTTTTTTTTGAATTGCTTTAGAAATGGTTTGGTCTTAACCGATCATTATTATTTTTAGTGGTTAATCACCCATTAATTTTATTATATAAATAATAAATTATACCATTTCTTACAAGTTTAAATTTTTAAGATAATTGGTTCAGTTTATTACTTAAATTAATATCAAAGTTAACGTTTAAACTTTGGGAATATCATCTTCCTATGACTTGTTCACTCATTCTTTTACTTGTTGGCAGACTTATAAGTCTTTTTTGAGTTTAAGTACCCATCCTAAACTTAAAACCTATAACTTTGACATAAAAGTAATAAATTATATTTTTCTTGTGCAACTCAATATCTAGAGATAATTGATTCAAAAACCAATTCAAAAAATTCAACGGTCAAGAAAATGATGTATCAAACTTATTAGGTGACAATTATTAGATTTTTTCTAATATGTGGACTTAATGTAAATCTTGGTATGTGTATCAGTGTAACAACCTCAGAAATTTCAAATGAAGATAAATTATAAATTTAGTTCGGAAACGAAATAAATAGTTAGGGTTTATATTCCTTACACAATAACTGAAAGTACCAAATATGACTTACGAGAATAACCCTCCTAAAAGAACAACTAATAACCAAGAAAATGAATTAAAAGTACAAAACTGAACGTCCTACTCGCAATTCTCTTATGGACCGGGCTCTGGATCTTGGTACTCTTGATCTAAAATGGTTAATGAAAGAATGAGGTACAATAACCCAGTAAAAATATCACGCTACTTACCGACACAGAAATGAAGGTTGGTAGAAGTTATAAAAATAACTAATGGAGCTTTAAATTAAACAAAATCGTTTATCATAAATAAAATCATTTACCGTTTACTTACCGTAGCAAAATTTACAAAAACACAACCTATAGAGGCAATAACATAGCACATATTATAATTTCATATGCAATCGATTAGAACGATAATTTTTTCTTTTATCAGCCTACTGGTATCAATGGGGGTCATAAGAATGTCCTCCCAACGCATGAACCCTTTTTTTTAACATTTCCAATTAACGAGCCGTCCTCATACCCCGTCAGGTATGAGGGTGAAACAGATCGTCTCCATACCTCGTTCGGTATGAGCACCTAATTACCAAACCTCGATACCCCGTCTGGTATGAGGGTGAAATGGATCGTTCCCATACCTCGTTCGGTATGAGCTCTTAATTACCAAACCTTGATACTTCGTCCGGTATGAGACAGCGTTCACGGTAAGGTTTCCTATGTACTTGATCCGTCCACCATCTCCCAGGATATCTAGTAAGGCTGTTGTTTCATCCATTCACTTAATCAAACAATTTTCTGACTTTCTTTACTTTCTAGTTTTTCAATTCAACCATAATCACATGAAGCAAGCAACACATGCATTCAAACTATAAGATCAATCAATCAGGTATTATCATGCATTCAAACTGTAAAATAAATCAACAGAATCAACAGTGAATAACTTACAGTTCTGGCTCCATTAGTAACTTGTAATTAATTGTGGATATTTTTTAAATTGCACAGAATACCATATTATTATTATTAATTAGACTTTAATTCCATAACAAAGAATAAGGTGAGGGATTCTTGCTCAAATTGATGTCTGAAATGCTAAACTTGTTGATTGCGCCTACTGGTGGTTCCTAGGTTTCTTAAATTTTTCTTCGGGGATTAAAACGCACTTTAAGTACCTAAAAATATTTCAAAAAACTCAAAATCAGTGTTAAGATCCCTTTTTGGCCAATTCTAAAATTCCAGCACGACGACTCCACCGTGCTCCGACGACGGCACTGCCGCCTGTAGCGACGGTTCGCCTCAGGTCGGCTTTTTTGACTATTTTCGACTGAATTCAGTTGGTTTTGTATCAATCCTTACGAGAAAACACGTTGAGGAGACTCGATTAAAAAAAAATTAAAAAACCAAAACTTACCAGCGGCAGGGTTCTCCTGTGCGGTGGCTCCACCGGCTCACATTTGCGGTTGGGTGTTTTGCTTTGGTCAACTTATAGAGAAGGAATCGGTGATTACAATGGTGGAAGAATTACGCAGAACATAAATCAGAAAGGGCCTCATCGGAGGTATTTTTTATATTTTCTCACGACGGTGCCGCTGGAATTTACCCGCAGTTTTTGGTCAATCTGTCAGTCTGTTTGCTCTGATTAGACCATGGAGGTGTTTAAAATTGAATTTCGAGTAAAAGAGAAAATTTTTATCTCCTTTGGCGGTCGAAAGTGGCTCCGACGAGGCGACAGCGGTCGGATTCCTTTCCGGCGCGGGGGGGGGGGGGGGGGGGGGTCTGGCCCAGGGTTAGGGTTTTTTTGTAAAGAGAGTTATTTATATCTGTCATCTTTTAATCTAGATCGTCCATCGCATTTAATCTGCACTGTCTGATCGCGATAAAATAAGAAATGAATCTAGACCGTTCATCACGATTTGATCTGGACCGTCCAATTGCATTTAAATAGGAAGTGGATATGGACCATTCATCACGTTTAATCTAACCGTCTGATCATGTATGGGGAGGAAACGGATCCGGACCGTCTACGCGTGCAGGAACGAATCTGGACCGTTCGATCGCGGGCATGTGGATCGCTTGCGTGGTCTCTCGCGTGGCACTGCGTCAGTGTCCCTTGCCATGCAGTGTGCTCCAGTTCGTCGGGACTGCTGACTGGGCATCCTACATGGCATAATTTTTTTAAATTACGTTTTGACCCCTAATTTCTTTATTTTCTTTCAAAAATACTCCCATAATCTAAATTTTTACCCATTTTTTCCAAAATTATTTTCAATTCCATCCTCCATTCAATTTTCTCTATTTTTTACATTTAATAATAATTAAAAAAATAAAATTCAAATTATATATTAATTTAAATATTACAAATTAAATTTCGAGTATTACAACTCGTCCCCCTTAAAAGAAATTTGGTCCCTCAAATTTGTCTCTCTTTTATTCAATCAAACAATCAGGAATAGTGGGCTCTGAAGTCTGATTCTAGTTCCCATGTGGCCTCTCTCGGTGTGTGATTCTGCCATAGGATCTTAACAAAAGAAATTTCTCAATTGCGGAGTATTTTGCTCTTTCGGTCCACAATACCGACCGGTACTTCCTCGTATGACAGATCCTTCTGAAGTGAGAGAAACTTGTGACCAAGACGTGAGAGGGTTCCATGTTGTACTCGCGTAGTATGGACACGTGAAACACATTTGGACCCTAGAAAGTTTTGGAGGTAGTGCCAGTCTGTAGGCGGTGCCAATTCGGTCTAAGATTTTAAATGGCCCAACAAACCGGGGGTTTAGTTTCCCCCTCTTGCCAAACCTACTGATTCTCTTGAAATGAGTGACCTTAAGGAACACCTGATCACCTTTCTCAAATTCCAAATCCCTCCTCCGGGTGTCCACATAACTCTTCTACTTGCTCTGAACCGTCTGAATGTTCTTCTTGATCTTAACTATTTTGGCTATAGTCTCCTCTATGAGATCTGGGCCGAATAGTTTCCTATCATTCACTTCTTCCCAACATATCAGCGATCTGCATGGGCAGCTATACAACGTCTCGTACGGAGCCATGTCAATACTTGCTTAGTAGCCGTTATTGTAGGCGAACTCTATCAAGGGTAGATGGTTATCCCAATGGCCCCTGAAGTCAAGAATATAAGCTCAAAGCATATCCTCAAGTGTGCAGATCGTCCTTTTTGACTGTCCATCGATCTGATGGTGGAATGCAGTACTAACTGACAGTTTCATTCCTATGACTTGTTGAAAGCTATACCAGAACCGAGAAATAAACCTAGGGTCCCTATCAGACACTACTATCACTGGCACTCCATATAATCTGATTATCTCCCAGATATATATTTTACTAACTTATCCAAATGGTCTGTCATCCTGATGACCAATAAGTGGGAAGACTTGGTAAGCCGATCAACAATTACCCAGATGACATCATGTCCTGAGCATGCTTTAGGCAATTCTGTCACGAAATTCATTGTGGTATATTCCCACTTTCACTCTGAAATTGGTAATGGTTGAAAGTAGTCCGCTTGGGCATTGATGTTCTACTTTGACCTACTGACATACTAAACACTTAGAAACAAAGTTAGCCACATCTCTTTTTATCCCGTTCCACCAAAATTGGGATCGCATAATTTGATACATCTTAGTATTTTCGGGATGCATGACAAACTTTGAGCTATGGACCTCTGTCATGATGTTCCTTTTCAGCTCACTGTTACCTGGAACACACACCATGTCTTTAAATCTAAGCAACCCATCGGTAGAAACTCGAAATTCGAAATTAACTCCCTGTTCTGCACCTTTCTTGAGGGCTACTAAGGTGGAATCGACGGACTGAGCATCTTTTATTCTTTGGATCAACTCAGGTTAAACAGTTAGGTGGGCCAAACATGTGACTCTCTTCAAGTTCTAAAGTCGTACCTACTGTGCGGCCCCTATTATCTTACATTCTGAAACCATCAAGTGAGCTAATGTACCTGCACTTTTCCTACTGAGTGCGTCGGCTACCACGTTACCCTTACTCAGGTGATATAAGATGTTGCAATCATAGTTCTTGAGGAGTTCTATCCATCTTCTTTGATGCATGTTGAGATCCTTTTGAGTGAATATATATTTCAAGCTCTTATGGTCGGTATAGATCTAAAAAGTTTCCCCATACAAGTAATGGCGCTAAGTCTTCAAGGCGTGGATAATTACGGCAAGCTCTAAGTCATGGCTGATGTAGTTTTTCTCATGACTTTTCAACTTTATTGACCCATAGGCTATGACCTTCCCATGTTGCATCATAACACAACTCAATCCTAGATAAGAGGCATCACTATAAACTGTATATCCACCCGATCTGTTTGGCAAGACCAACACAAGTGCAATAGTCAACTATTTTTTTAGTTCTGAAAAACTTCTTTCACAGTCCTTACTCCACTCAAACTTAACGTTCTTCATTGTGAGCCAAGTTAGAGGAGCAGTTAGGCTAGAAAATCCTTCCACAAACCTGTAGTAATAACCTGCCATCTCCAGAAAGCTACGAATTTCTTTAACCAAGGTCAATTTTTCCCAAATGAGCACTGCTTTAACTTTTTTTTTTCGAGATTCACTAACACTCCATCCTTTGATATGATGTGTCCTAAGAAGGTAGTCTGTTCAAGCCAGAACCCACACTTACTCAATTTTGCATACAACTTCTTCTCTTTGAGAACCTACAAAACCTGAGTCAGATGGTGAGCGTGTTCTTCTCTATTCTTTGAATAGACCAAGATATCATTGATTGATACAATGACGAACTGATTTAGGAATTGTCTGAAAATCCTATTCATTAAATCTATAAAGATGGCTAGTGCGTTGGTTAGTTCAAATGGCATGACCAAGAACTCGTAGTCCTCGTACCTGGTTCGAAAGGCTATTTTATAAGTGTCTTCTGCCTTGATCTTTACCTTATGGTAACCTGAACACAGATCTTTTTTTGGAGAAGACCTAGGCACCTTGTAACTGATCAAAAAAGTCATCGATCCTGGGGAGGGGGTACTTATTCTTTATCGTGACCCTGTGCAGACCTCTATATTCAATACATAACCTCAATGTCCCATCTTTCTTTCTTATAAATGTGACTCCAGCACTCCAAAGAGAGACACGGTGGCGGATGAACCCATTGTTCTACTACTTCTTGACTTATTTTCTCAATCTTCCATTTCTACATGACTCATTCGGTAAGGAAAAACTGAGATAGGTTGTGTGCCAAACTAAAGTTCTATGATGAATTTAACCTTCTTATCCACTGGTAATCTAAAAAATTCATTAGGAAACACATTTGGGAGGTTTCAGACTACTGGGGTATCTTAGATATAAATTTCTTTCTTAGGTTTGCTTAGTTAGAGAAAATAATCGAGTAAAAGGGCTATGAGAGAATAATATTCAAAACTTTTATTAGCTTGTAAATGACTCTTTGTTAGGAGGTTTAAATATAATTTTTCTTATAAGAACAATCCACGGTGGCATAATACGTCACCAACCAGTTCATCATTGGAAATACATCAGGGTCCCCCGTGTCAACCTCTATCAGACCCATCATGGGTGAAACCGAGTCTCGTGGAAGAGGGGTTAAATTGTGCTGGGGATGGACCGGATGGCCCTGTGGTGGTAATAGATGATACAGTAGAGGCATCGGATTATACTGTGGTAATACCAGGTGATGCAGTTGGGGCACCAGACCGTACTGTGGTGGTGCCGGATGGTACTATGGAGGAGTAGCGTCGTATCGGAGTGGCTCAGGATCCTTCCGTTGTAGGGGTGGCTCAAACCGTGGCAGCAGATGAAGGTCAGGTAGCTCCCTCGTTTTCTCCTGGGTCTACTAGGTTTAGTGGGAGTCTTCCTCTCCTCATCTATTTATACTTGCATTTTACAAGAAATGGTTGAATGGTCATTTATTGCTTTTGTTGTTTTCTAAGGATTTTGTGTAAGAAATGGTTCTGAGGAACGCAGCTCTGCTACCAACTATAATAACCTTGAAAATTCTAAATATAGATAATTATAAATTTAGTGCAGAAACGAAATACATAGTTAGAGTTTATATTCCTTATCTAATAATTGAAAGTACCAAATAGGGCTTACGGGAATAACCTTCCTAAAAGAACAACTAATAACTAAGGAAATGAATTAAAAGTAAACAACTGAACGTCTTACTCGTAATCCTCTTGTGGATCGGGCTTTGGATCCTGGTCATCTTGATCTGAAATGGTTAATGAAAGAATGAGCTACATTAGCTTAGTAAGAATATCACACTATTCACCGACACAGAAATGAAGGTTGGTAGAAATTATAAAAATAACTAATAGAGCTCTTAATTAAGTAAAATCATTTATCACAAATAAAATCATTTACCGTTTACTTACCGTAACGAGATTTACAAAAAAATAACCTATAGAGGTAATAATATAACACATATTATAATTTCATATGCAATCGGTTGAAACGCTAATTTTATCTTTTATCAGCCTACTGGTATTCATGGGGTCCATAGGGATGTTCCCACAACGCGTGAACCTATTTCCTTTAACATTTCTAATTAACGGGCCGTCCCTATACCCCGTCTGGAATGAGTACCAAATTACTAAATTTCGATACCCCATTCGATATGAGAATAAAACGGGTCGTCCCCATACCCCTTTCAGTATGAGCCCCCAATTACCAAACCTCAATACTCTGTCCGGTATGAAGCAACGTTCACGGTAGGGTTTCCTATGTACCTGCTCCGTCCACCATCTCCCAAGATATCTAGTAAGGCTGTTGTTTCATCAATTCACTTAATCAAATAATTTTTCGACTTCTTTTAATTTCTAATTTTTTTAATTCAACCATAATCACATAAAGCAAGCAATACATGCATTCAAACTATAAGATCAATCAATCAATCAGGTATTATCATGCATTCAAACTGTAAAATAAATCAACAGTTAATAACTTCCAGTTCTGGCTCCATTAGTAACATGTAACTAATTGTGGATATTTTTTAAATTGCATAGAATACTGTATTATTATTATTAATTAGACTTTAATTTCATAACAGAGAATAAAGTGAATGATTTTAACTCAAATTGATACCTAAAATACTAAACTTGTTGATTGCGCCTACTGGTGGTCCTCGGGTTCCCTGAATTTTTCTTTGGGGATTAAAACGCGCTTCAAGTATTTAGAAATACTCCAAAAAATCCAAAATCAGTGTTAGGATCCTTTTTTGGCCAATTCTGGCACGGTGGCTGCGCAGTACTCTAGCGACAGCGGTTTACATCGGATCAGCTGTTTTTGGCCATTTTCGGCAAAATTCGGCCAGTTTTGTATCAATTCTTACGAGAAAACACATTAAGAGGTCTCAGTTGGCATAAAAAAATAGAAAAATCAAAACTTACCGGCGACAGAGTTCTCTGGTGTGGCAGCTCAACCGGCTCACCTTTTCGGTTGGGTGTTTTGCTTCGGTTAACATATAAAGAAGGAAACGGTAATTACAATGGTGGAAGAATTACACAGAACAGGAATCGGGAAGGGCCTCATCAGAAGCTTTTTTATATTTTCCCACGGCGGCACCGCCGGGCTTTGCCACAGTTTTCGGCTAATCTGCTGGTCTTTTTGCTCCGATTTGGCCATAAGGGTGTTTAAAATCGAATTTTGAGTAAAGGAGAAATTTTTTACCTCATTTGGTAGTCATAAGTGGCTCCGGCGTGGCGACAGCAGCGGTCGGTTTCCTTTTCAGCGGTTGGGTTTTCTTCTCCAGTGGGGGGGTCTGGTAGCTAGGGGTTCATCGCGATTTGATTTGTGTCGTCCGATCGCATTTAAATAAGAAGTGGATCTGGACTGTTCATCATGTTTAAATCTGATCGTCCGATCGCGTTTGGGGAGGGAATAGATCTGGACCGTCCGTACGCGCGGGAATAAATCTGGACTGTCTGATTGCGGACACACGGATCTCCCACGTGGTACTGCATCAGCGTCCCTTGCCATGCGGCGTGCTACAGTTCGTTGGGGCTGCTGACTGGGCGTCCTACGTAGTATAATTTTTCTAAAGAGCGTTTTGATCTCCAATTTTCGAATTTTTTTTCAAAAATACCCCAATAACCCAAATTTTCACCCTTTTTTTCCAAAATTATTTTCAATTCCATCCTCTGTTTAATTTTCTCCATTTTTACATTTAATAATAATTAAAAAATTAAATTATATATATTAATTTGAATATTATAAATTAAATTTTGGGTATTATAATCAGACTATTAATTTAGTGGACTCATTTAAAAGTGATCAAATATGATTAAATAATATTAAACCATAATGTATCGAGTTTAAGTATAGGCTTATAACGTGCAGATACTATTTTTGTGATATTCTCATTTTATGATGGACGAAATAAGAATTGCAAATATTTATCGATATAAAAGGCAGTTATAGTTTTCGAATCATAAGGTTGCTATTTTATTTTTCCGAAATTTCATCGCCAAAAAAAATTAATTTTTAGGTATCATGTTGATTCGAAAAATTCTACCGCCGGATGTGAACAATTTTTCTAGGATGAATCTAGTTAAGCTTCTGCTTACATTTCTTATTAATTCAATACGAGATTGTGTGTTTAGTTTTTATAGATCTACGAATTTAGGAAATATTTTTATTTCTACAATTGGTATAAGAACATTTCTCATATTAGATTTTTTGATAAAGCTTTTCTTTGTTTTGTAATTTTGGATTTTGGATTTAGAATTTTGGATTTTGGATTTTATTTTTTATTTGGCTAAATTCATATATATATATATATATGTAGAAATATATGCAAAAGAAATATATATGTATAAACGTATATATATATATATAAGGATTAGAAATATGTATATATGAATATTAGAAATATATATATGCATAAGTTTATAATTATATATGTATATTAAGGATGTATATATATATATATATATATGAGGCAGAAAGCAAGAAAGAAAAGTAGCGGTCGACCGCCGCTGCATTAAGAAGAAAGTTCGACAGTCATGCGACCGTTTGGCAACCAAAATGGCTGTTGAATCTCACGCGTAACGATTGGAAATTTTCACTTGTTAATATAGCCTTTAAGAAATAGCCATTAACGGCTGCATGAGGAAGAAGAAAAAAAAAAGTTTTGGGCTTATTAAGTTTTATTTTTTGTGTTTCAAATTTTTAAGTTATGTGGGCTTGGTCCATAAGAAGGAAAGAAAATGAAGAAAATAAGAAAAGAGAAAGGCCCATTCAGCTGCCAACGCAGCCTAGACCCAACCCGATCAAGGACTCGATCGAGTGTTGACCCAATTCGATCAATGGTCAATGATTGACCAGTCAATGGTCAATAGTCAACGGTCAGCTTTTGACCACAAAATTTTTTTAAAAAAGTATTTTTGGTCATTTTGTGATTGATTTTTTTCTAATTCAATTCAAATTTAATTTTAACTTTGAATTTTAATATTGATATGTACTTATACATATTAAAATAAATTAATTTACACAATATGTCATCAAAGTGACATCTCTTATGGATAACTTATTTATTTCATAATATAAAAAGTTATATGAGTGTAGTTTATTTGAATGTTAATCCGTCTAAAGGAATGTTAATATTTAGCATTATTATATTTCATTTTTGTAGTAATAAATATGTGACAGTTATTCAGTATAATATGTGAACTTTAAATCGGCCCGAAAAAAAATTTATTGTTTGATGTGTTTTTATTATCTATATTTAATTACTGTTACAGGATATCACTTATAAGTTAATATCTAAAAATAGAGTGTTAATAGAGTGCTCGATATGTTAATATGAAAAAATATTTTTATTTAAAATTCATTATTAAATTTTATTATTTATAATTTTATTTGAGTATTAATTTATTTATTTTTTTGTATGTTCTCTATTCAGCTTCCTTTTCTACTAAAAGTATCATTGTGAATGTTAATTCTATTCCAATGTTGAATGACACAAACTTCAAGTAGTGGAAGAATAGTATTCGATATGTGCTTGGAGTTATGGATCTGGATTGGACTTTACGGGTTGATCAATCCAATCCGATTACTTTTGATAGTATCCTTGAGGAAAAGAAAGAGTTTGAAAGATAGGATCGGTTAAATCGTATGAATATATTGGTTATGGAATAGGTCATTATAGAGATTTTTTCGATGTATTATATCTGATGAGATCACAACAACTAGAGATTTCCTTCATTATCTAAAATAGCATTTCGCCAGAAGTAATAAGGCCAAGACATGTACACTTCTGTCGACTCTTGTTTTCATGAGGTATTAGAGAAATGAAAATATCAAAGAGCACATAATGGAGATATCACATGTGCATGCAAAGCTCAAGGCACTTAGAGTAGAATTGTCAGAAGAAGTACTTGTGTACTTTATTTTGATTTTTCTTCTACCACAATTCAATCATTTTAGGGTGATATACAACTGTCAGAAAAAAATTTGAAATCTGAATGAGCTTATTTTACATTGTGTTTAAGAGGAGGAAAGAATTAAGTATGAGAGGACAGAGAGTGTTCATTTTACAATAATCTCAAAGGATAAGAAGAACAAGAAAAAGAAAACAGGTAAATCTATTGCAGTTCTAGTACAATAGAAGAAGCAACAACAGGTTCATACTGAAAAAATTTGTTTATTCTGTAAAGCTCTGGGACACCAGAAGAAGCAATGCGTTAACTATCATGTGTAGCGCACAAAGAAATGTATGCTTCTTAATTTTGTTTGTTTTGAGAAAAATTTAACTTCTATACCTACATACTCCTGATGGATAGATTCTAGTGTCACACACAACTCACATCAGTGTGTCTATGCAGGATTACCTCCACTGCCGCATGCCAAGTGATGGTGCCAGATTTATTTATGTGGGTGATGGCAAACCAGTCGACGTGGAAACAATTGGCAAATTTAGATTGTTGTTAAGGACTAGATTTTATTTAGATTTAGAAGATACTTTTATTATATCATCATTTAGATAGAATGTGATTTCTATTTCTGTATTGAATAAATTTGGTTATTCATGTTCATTTAGAAATGAAAAATTTATTCTTTTTCTTAATTTAAATTTAGTTAGTTCTAATTCTTTATCTGCACATGATAATCTTTATTCGTTTGATACAATTACTTCTTATAATGAATCATTGCATGTTGGCATAAGATATATAAAGAGAAAATTAACCAAGGAGAATTCCACTTCATTATAGCACAAGAGATTATGTCACATTTTTTAAAGGAGAATTGAGAGACTTGTGTCAGATGAAATTATAGATCCCCTTACTTTTACAGATTTTGATAGATATGTCTATTGTATCAAGGGAAAATAGACAAATATTAAGGGATTAGATGCCAGCAGGGCTATGGATGTATTAGAACTCATTCATACAAATCTTTGTGGACCTTTCCCTACGTTTTCTTAAAATGGTTAACAATATTTCATAACGTTCATAGATAATTATTTAAGATATGACTACTTATATCTCATTTATGAGAAGTCCTAGTTCCTGAATGTGTTCAAGAATTTTAAAATAGAAGTTAAGAACTAGTTCAACAAAAAGATTAAAACTGTTAGATATGACCGTGGTGGTGAATACTATGGTAAATCTGATGGATCATATGAACAACGTCTAGGGCCTTTTGCTCGATTCTTAGAGGAATGCGGTATTGTCCCATAGTATACCATATCCGGTCCTCCTAGCATGAATGGTGTTACTAAAAGGCAAAACAGAATACTTAAGGATATGATGAGGAGTATGATTAGTCATTCCATCTTACCTGAATCACTCTGGGGAGAAGCATTAAAGACCGCAACATATTTACTCAACCGAGTTCCAACTAAAGTGACTACGAAGACCCCTTATGAGGTTTGGATGGCAAGATGCCTAGTTTGAGACATTTGCACATATAGGGATGTCTAGCTGAGGTCAGACCTTATAGATTATAGGAAAAGAAGCTAGACTCCAAAATTGTTAATTATTATTTTGTTGGTTATTCTGAGTGATTCAAGGTTACAAGTTTTATGATTTTACTACTAAGATCATTTTTTAGAAAAAAAATACCCAGTTCTTTGAGGATGTTGAGTTTGCAATGGGAGAAAGAGTTCGAGACCTTGTCTTTAAAGAGGAGTAAGTCAATATTCCTATTTCCTCAGTTGTTCTTGACAATGATCAGAATCATATTTTTATACTTAACATTGTTCAAGAAACAACTTTAGATCAAGACAATGTCATAGTATCTCCCGTTTTTATTTAGGAAACTATCCTTAAAGTACAAACTTCATACCCTGAAGAACTTATGCCATTAAAGAGATTCACTAAAGAGATGAGAAGTATAATTTTAGATGATTATATTGTACATCTCCAAGAACATGAGTTTGATATTGGTACAGTGGAAGATGATCCTATCAACTTCTGTCAAACTATGGAAAGTTTTAACTCTCACAAGTGGATTAATGTCATGAATGAAGAGATAAAGTCCATGAAGGACAATGACGTTTGGGATCTTGTTCTATTGTCTAAGGATGCGAAACTCATTGGTTGCAAATGGATATTTAAGACCAAGAAGGAATCGAAATGTAATGTGGAGAGGTATAAGGCTCATCTTGTTGCTAAGGGCTTTACACAGAAAGAAAACATCGATTATAAAGAGACTTTCTCTCCAGTTTCGCCGAAAGACTCTTTTAAAACTATAATGATTTTAGTAGCACATTTTGATATTGAGTTACATAAAATAGATGTTAAGACAACGTTTCTCAATGGTGACATTGATGAAACGATTTATATAGTGCAATAAGAAAACTTTATATCCGACGATGCACAGCAAAAAATTTGCAAACTAAAGAAATTCATATATGAACTTAAGCAGACTTCCCGTCAATAATATCACAAATTTCATCAAGTTATCATCTCGTTTGGTTTCGAGATAAATTTAGTGAAAGATTGTATATATCACAAGTTCAGTATGAGTAAATATATTTTTCTGATTTTATATGTCGATAACATACTACTTGCCCATAGTGATATAGGTTTATTGCACGAAACCAATAAATTTCTGACAAAAAAAATTTGAGATGAAAGACATTGGAGATGCCTCTTTTATATTAGGGATCCAGATACACTGGAATCGCTCATAGGGTATTCTTGAATTATCACAAAAGAGTTATATTGAAAATGTTCTTAAAAGGTTTGACATGCAAGATTGTAAACCAAGTGACTCCCATATGTCTTGTGTATGCATAAATTTGTACGCATCCGAATATTGCGCACATTGTTGGATGTTAGGTAGATATTTAAGCAATCCAAGTATGTATCTTTGGAAGGCATCCAAATGTGTCATGCGGTATCTACAGAGAACAAAATATTATATGCCTACATACAGGAGGTTAGATCAGTTGAAGATTATTGATTATTCTGATTCTGATTTTACCGGATGTTAAGATAGCAGAAAATCTACATCATGCTATATTTACTTACTTGTTGGGGTATTTCCTGGAAGATTACTAAACAAACACTTGTAGTCTCTTCTATTATGGTAGCAGAGTTTGTAGCATGCTATGAGGCATCCAAGCATGGAATACGGCTGCAAAATTTTATTACTGGGCTGCCAATTGTTGATTACATAAAAAGATCATTAAAGATATTTTGTAACAATAAATCAACAGTTATATATTTCAACAACAAGCGGAACTCGACGAAATCAAAGCATATAGATATCAAGTTACTCGTTATTAAAGAAAGAATTCAGAGTAAGCAGATATCGATAGAGCACATTGGAACAAACTCCATGATTGCGGATGCGCTCACTAAGGGATTATCACTTAAGGTTTTTCATGAGTATACTGCTCATATGGGTGTTGTATCATTAGATGATGTGTATTTTTAGTGGGAGTCTTATATCATAGTTACATTTATTTTGTAAGACATATCATTAAAAATATTTTTCAATAGAATATGAAACCAAATATCATATTACATAATGATTATTGATATTCGAAAGTAGTAAATAGAGTAAATTATATTTAAACATTCAAAAATAGATATCGATAGGGGACATTGGAACAAACTCCATGATTGCGGATGCACTCACTAAGGGATTACCACTTAAGGTTTTTCATGAGTATACTGCTCATATGGGCATTTTATCATTAGATGATGTGTATTTTTAGTGGGAGTCTTGTATCATAGTTACATTTATTTTGTAAGACATATCATTAAAAATATTTTTCAATAGAATGTGCAATCAAATATCATATTAGTAATGATTATTGATATTCGAAAGTAGTAAATATAGTAAATTATATTTAAACATTCTTTTAACTGAGATTTTTAAGTTTCAAAAGTATTTTTATAACTAAATGTGTAAAATTCAAAATACTTTTGAAAAAGTTAAAAATAAACTAACACCTTTAAATAAAAAAAACTATAATATATAATTTTTAGAAAAATAATTTTATTTTTATTAAAAATTTATACAAAATCTCAAATATTAATTCTACAAAATACTCAGTTTCTATATTTTTAAAATAACAATATTTTTATAGTTATTTTTTATTAAATATTAAAAATATTTTCATCAAAAGTGTTTTTAATAAATAATTATTTTATTAACACTTTTAAAACTCGCTAAAAAATTACAGCCGCGGCAAATATCCACTTATTTGTTGAAAATATGAAAATAAAAAATATCCACTTATTTGTTGAAAATACGAAAATAAAAAACCCTTCGAAGACCCATAATCACTTTGATCTATAATTTCTCCAAAACAAAAGGTATTATCCTATTCTCTTGATAACCTCAATACCATTGGAAAATAGTTGGCCCCTTGCATCCGTATTTGTGAAATTGTTCCATAACCACTTTCTTTTTTTGTTCGTGGACACCTCCGTTCCAACTTGATTGACCAAATACTTTTGACATTTGTAACTAATCGAGCAAGAACTCTTAGTAACACGTTGAGGATGTTCCAAGTTAATGACAAAAGATTAAGAATAAATGTAGTAATTTTACAATGATCATATTCATTTAAGCTAGGCATCCGGTTATCATCTCTAACTTTTATTCTCAGACCAATCATCAAATTTTCTGAAAACCATGTTTGAAGGACTAAAATTCTTTACCTCGTATATTCTTTTCTTATCTTTATGATATCTTCCTCTTTCCGAAAGACAACCTTGTAGAGATATCATATTCACTAGAAAATTTGTATGCCTTATATTCATAGTATTCACTATATAATTTGTATACATTATACTCATAGTTTCCCATCGTAACAAATTTTTTGAGTTAATTTTCCATTCCACTTACAAGTTCAGTATCACCTACAAATATATAATATATTAAGAAAACTATAATAAAGTTAAAGCCCAAATCAATAAAATTTTACCCCCTCTTATCCTAATATACAAAAACATACAAGCAAAACATTATGTTTAAAATAAATTAACACCTATTATATAAAAGAAAAAGAAAATCTTAACGACTTGAAAAAATAAACCCGAACAACACAAGTAAAAAAACCAACACAAATTTCATAAACGCTTAAGGACAAACTTATTTCCCATATCTTCTTATGCAAGTTTACATTGTACACTCTCAAATAATTTATTCATTCTTGTACATGGTATCAGAATATCCATAAAACAACTTTTACCACAATTATTAAATGGAGAGAGAGAGAGAGAGAGAGAGAGAGAGAGAGAGAGAGAGAGCACGTTTACAATATCAGCAGAACAAACTTGCCCAATGACTTTTCTTTTTTTTTGTGTCATTTCTTGCATTACCAACTTTACAAACAAGGTACTTGAACAAAGCTTATCTATCAAACAGATGGCCAATTTCCTGGCTCACTTCAATCATCACAAAGACATACACATTATTCTTATTCCCTGAATCAGAATAACCATATTGGAAAGGGTCAATTTACAGTTTAACACACACAAGAAAGTTGTGTAAACGCCCTAGAGCAACATTACAGATAAACCATATTGAAGATAAGAAACCATCAAAGAGAAAATTGGATAAGAATGGACCTTCCATACATACAACAATTTGACTGGCAACTGTCTTGAGATTGGCAATCGTATACTTGCAATCTGAAAAATATCTTTATTCACTATCTACTGTTACCCTTGACTTGGTTGGAGCCAGTTGGAACATGGTGCAAGTTCTCCTCGTTCCATGAAGGATGTACAGAGGGAAGTTGATAATCATCAGGTTTCAGTGACAAAGCAAAATCAGGCAACGTAGGTGCTGTCTCCATGATTCTGTGTAAGCATCATCCACATCTCAGGTTTGTAATTCTCAACTTACATTGTCACTAAGAAAAGCTAAATAAAAGGAAATTTGTACCAATATTTTGCAATTCTGACTCAGTATTACTTACTTTTCATGAGAGTATAGATCCCGGTTTATCCGCACCTTGCTAGAAGTATCTTTCGGGATTTTCTCAGATAGATACTTCATTGTTCCCCAAAGTGGCGGATTTCTGCAGCAACACCAGGACAATTAACATAATGAAGGATCTAAAGATAATCATCCAAATGAACATATATACTCTACTAAAAGTGAAAATAATCCATCATTTAGTGCAAAAGTGCATGCAAAAAAGGGCCCAATTTTATTTTCACTGTTTAATAAACAAAAAAAAACATATACAAAACAAACATGCACAGAAATAAGACGAACTATAAGAACATAATTTATGGAACTCAGATCTTTCATCAACATAGAGAGCAATTACTAAAAGATCTCAGGCTATCACCTTCATATAGTGTACCGAAATAGGATCCACAAATATTTTCTTTTAATAGGAACAGAAGCTTTATTAGAAAGAAATGAATGAAAAAATACAAATGTGGAGAAGGATCCAGAACTCCTTCTAAAATCAATACTACTAACTTCTTAACTGCAGTAAAGGGAAAGAAAAAACAAAAAAAGAAACACACAGCAGAGACCCACTCATCTGACAAAGCTAGCATGGCCACAAATACATCGATGTTAATCAAAGAGAATCTAATAACGAAATGTATCCCTCTGAAGAAAGCCTGACAGCGTTACAAACTCCTCACATGTTTACAAGAACCGTAGGTTCATGTGCAATATTATTTCAGCAAAAAAAAATACTCATCATCCAAGAACAGGAACTAAGAAGTAATTGCTCATTTAGGAACGCTCATCAGCTATATGAGCAGAAGCAGAAGTCAACTTGGTCTAAATTTTATTGTAAATATGTTAGCAGACTACACCAAGTAAAATTATCAGAAATAATTATTAAAGAGGTTGAGTACGTTAATGCTGGTAGGTTGTCTTAACAAATAATAGTTTGTGAATTGAAGATAGGCAGGAAAGAAAGCCTGTGGAAAAGGCATAAAGCTCGTGCTAAGATTCCTCCATGACTTCGCCCATAAGTTGATCCCAGAGTCAGGATCACATCAAATTGGTAAGCATCCAGGTTGACATTGGTAATTTCAATACATTCACTTGCAGCACAAAGGATTTTTATGGAGCTGACACTGAGCTGCTCAAACTTCAATCTCAGGAAATCTCGAGTAGCAAATCTCAGGATCTTGCCGCACCTGAGTCGAGCAGTAACTGCAGTCACTAGAGACAGGAGCATGCGACTGAGGCTACTGAAAATAAAGGTTATGTGTCTCAATACACAAAGCTTGACTTCCCAAAGTTTGGCAGCAACACAGATGTGCAGGATTGGCTTACTCAACATTAGCACTTTTCTTGACAGCAGAGGATGCTAGAAGATAATAAGGTTAGTGATAGAGGTGCAATAAAAAGAAAAGCCTAAGAACAAGTCCAAATTGTAAAATTAACATAAAGTCCAATTCTCGTGCAGACAAGATTCAAATGCCACTTTACATCCATGGTTGATCCTTCTAATCAAGTCTAAACCCAATGAATCTGGTCTCCTTGAAAAGATATGAAAGTTTAGTTTCCAATGCAACAAGCTCTGATTAATTTAAAGTCTAGAGAGTAATGGCTGAGCTCAAACTGTCCAGTTCTGAAGACAGATTTATTAATCAGTTAAAGTCTCTTAGAATCACTAGACCAACAAGTTGAAACAGTAGAGTTGAAGCTGCAAACAAGGGATCAAATACTCCAGGATCAATAAGTAAGACCACAACAAACCATAAAGGCCATATATAATACTCACAAGTTAGGGAGCCAGTTCTCCTTATGCTGCAGTCATATCAACAACTATCCCTAGCACGATGATATCCGCAAAAGCTTGCCCCACATTTTTATGGATTTTCACAATCTTGGAAAAGATCGACACAATGGCATACCGCCTAAACCCACTAGCTATAGTGTGAGTTCATCCAGTCTTCCATGTATTGTATCTGAAGAAATACCATCTCAGTGAGACAATTTATTCCTCCTTGTCTCCATTCCACAAGGGTCAATTGGGACAGCTTCTAAAGAGTACAGAGCAACAAACTCGAGCAGGATAACCAAAATTTCTGGTCCACTGGGAAAGCTTATCTTGATGCATCCTGGGAGGATGTTGCAGTGCTCCAAGAGTGTTATTCAGGCATTGGTGCTTGAGGACAAGCACCATTAGAGGGGAGGAAGTGATGTCACATCCCTCAACTCCAAGTCAGGAGAGGACGAGCTGCCTGACCGAACCAGAGACCAATTTATAGGGATCTAGTACAATCATAGGATCCACGAGAAGAGCAATAAACCAAAATAGGAAAATGTTATAAATTACTGAGAAGTTTTGAGTTTAGAAGTCTCCATAACACTTTTATCTAATTAAGTCTTTGGAACAAAATAGATTTTTATGATTGGAAAACTTGTATATTTAGGAAGTTAGTATGCCTTGTAAAGTAGGAAAATCTTAGTCTAGAGCTTCCCTATAATGTGAAAACGGACTGCATAAATAAAATTATCAGAGAATTCTCATTAAACAACTTGCAGTACCTTACCTTCAGAAATTGGTGGGTTCACTCTAACACGCCCTAGGCTGTGATTTTAGATAGCCAGGAAATGAAGAAATCTATGAAAAAAGCATCCAACTTGTTCCAAGATTCCCTCGTGACTCTAAATATGCAATCCCAGACTTGGGACCCATATCAATTGCTTAATGACAACCAATAAGAACCTTGTTCAAATACTATTGTAGGTCATAACTCTAAATATGCAGAGTTATGAAAAGGAATTGGAAGACTTAGCTTCCCAAATATAGCCCTGGGGAAGGGGTTTTTTCGGAAAGGGGGGGATGGAACTCTCAAGGATCATAGAACAAAGGTCTCCTACTAAGAGAAGCTGTGAACGTAAAAAGAAAATAATCAATTAAATAAAACAAAAAGGAGGAAAGTAATATGCTTTTTATGAACAACGGTAATTTATACACTAAAAATATAGGTGAGGAAAAAATTAAAACAAATCAGCGATTCATCATTTTACCTCGATAAAGGGGAAGCTGCATTAAATGCTTCAGATGCCTTCTTTCCTTCCTTGAAATACTCATCTGCAGCTTGCAAAGCAGCTACAGCCATTCCATGTGACTTCTCTGTATTTCCCTCATCAAGTATCAAACCATGATAATAATATGCCGCAGCCTACAAACAAAAGAGAGAAGTAGCATTAGTTAAACAAGCAGAATGTCAAAATACAAATTAAGAACACATTAAATGTCAACAGTTTCCACGACCAAATGGAAGACTACTACAACTAACAGAGCATCAAGTTTTAGTTGAGTTTCCACGACTGAGTGGAAAACAATTACCCACAAGAATAGGTTCCTGGGAAAGAAGCACAACCTTAAACTTTGAATTAATTATTAAAGAGGCGAGTGGATTGCACTCCCAAGACTCAAACACATCCACCAGAGAACATAGAGAATGAGTCTTCTTCCTCACAGGGTCACCAACAAAGAAGCGATCAATTGCCACAATAATCAAACTTCAAACTTCACACTACAGGTCAAAAATTGCCTTCTTTCATCACTTGACCCAAGCTCGTGCAAGGCCCTCCTAGCTTGACATGGGGAAAGGCCCCTTTTTTCTGATCTAGCATCCTTTCTCTTTCCAGCCTCCTTACTCTATATGCATGCAACAGCTCTTCCAAGAAGGATCTCACATCCGAACCACTCATGTTAGCAGTCTTCAACAACCACCATCCATCAATTTCAATCCCCTCAAAAAAGAAAAGTACCAAAGTGATTCACAAATTCCAACCATTTCCAATTACGCCTTGAACCACAAGGAAGGACCTCTCAAATGGAACACACATTAAGGGACCAAGCCACCTTCTGACCATAAAAGCGGATGGAGAAGCACAAACACCTACCATTCTCCTAGAGACGGAAGAAATCAACCATCTTACCCCAAGGAGACAATTGAAGATGTTCTTTCAACGACTAGGAATATCCTTAAGGATATCATCATTTAGGATAGGGAAGGATCCTAACCAGAGACTCAAGGAAAAGATGCACAAAAAGATACAGACAAAGAATTTTCTCTTGAAACATATCAACCAAGAGTCTATAACCTTCAGCTTATTGGACCTCAAGGGCGCCACCTTCCAGTGATAAAACTCATGGTGTTCCCAAATTTCCACACATCAACAGAAAATCGTTGTTTGATCCAATTGAATATGGATGCCAAATACAATTTCTTGAAGTAGTCAAAGATCCACATTTATCTTTTTGATGTCTATTAACCTTTAGTAAAAGAATCAAATTCCCCTTGCAATAGCTTCACAACAAGTATCAATACTGAAATTAGTAAAAGAGTACCTTGGCTTCAAGATATTTCCATTTCACATAGAGTCGATGCTTCTCCCCCCATCCATTTGCTAATGGAAGATTCATGATGTTATCTTGAGCCTGTGAAGCAAGCAACAGGAAGAACATACTATATTTTTAGGATTTTAACTAGTCATGTTTCTTCAAACACAGAACATAAAATGTAAAAGACTATTTCTAAACAACAAGGTAAACTCAATTCTCAAATAAATTTTTACTTTAAAAAAATATTATGTAATGCATGACACAAACTAATATTTTCAAAAGAACAATAATAAGTACTTATCCTGGTCTTCTTTTTGACAAGGAATATAAATGAAAACAATCATTTAATCTTGTCTTGTTCCAACAATTTGAAGCAGGAAGAAAAAAGAACCAGAGAATCAGAAGTACATATTGATTCAGAACAAAGTAGAATTTATAAATAATCGAAATATATATAATGGTTCAGAATCCTAAGCTAATTGTACATTTTTACACTTGTTAGTTCTTTTTTGCATACTTTGTTATATAGGAGACATAACCCAGGGCTTGAACCTACCCTTCACGAAGAGGGAGAGAAGTTCTAACCAATCCTACTAAGAGTGGTTAGTTACACATGTTAGTATCTGTTAGAGAAAGAATGCCATTTGCAAGCATAGGTGCTACTTATGAAGGAAAAATGCGGAGTATGGAAATGATCTACTTCTATTGTGTCCTTTATCTTTTTATATTTGGATTATGGCTTCCAGTCTTTTAGGCGCTATTAATTAGGTAATGGCGGATTCAGTAAGAATGGACATTCTAAGCTTGGAGAGGCATCCATGGGGATAAGCATTTCAAGAAGAATGTAGATCTTATCCTTTAGCCACCTTATGAGTTATTTGGAAGAAAAGAAAAAGAAAAGGGCTTTTGAGAGCAAAAAAATTATTTTTGATAGAATAAAAAATCTTTGGTTCCAGATCCTTAAATTTTTATAAAAGGTTACATTAGCTACACTTTTGAGAACTTTTTTTTTTAAAGACTCAATTGATATTTTCACATATTTGTAAAGGTTATATATGCATTGCACCTCTTTGGTGCCTATATATAATATACTAAATTTTATTTAAAAAAAAAAAAAGAATTTGGGTTCCTGTTTATACTACTCAATATAGTTTAGTGCTAAGTGAATAAGAATATTTCCTATATAGCCTATCCAGAACAATAAATTATCTGCCATATAGTCTATTCCTATATAGGTAGGTTTATTATAGTCGTTGGAAAATATATATTACGTGTAATTAGGGTTAAGGGCATAATAGTAAAATATCAAGATGTAATTAATTGTAGGTTTCCTTTTCTTATACTCAAGAACATGTAAAAGCACAACCATTCTAGAACTGGTGATGGATGTTCTAATCTCCTACGCAATCATAGATTGGTTGTTGGTTAGCAAACATAGAATCTCCTAGCATCAGTCAGGTTTCTAGAAGGAAGCAAACAGTAGTTACCCTCCACTAGGCAATAGGACATATAAAGCATCTCACAATCTAAAATAGCAAATTATTTCCTCTATTCTTATTTCTTGAAAGACAAAATAAGATAGAATAAACTTTAAAATTAAGTTCATTTGTGATTGCAGTTATAGACAGAATGTTATTAAGAAGGCCAAGGACATGAAGAACTAATGAAAAATGTAGCGGAGAGAATGCAAATAACAAGTTTCCAGTTATAGGAGATAAAAGCTCCGTTTGGTCAAGCATTTTGATTTTTTTTTTTCTGAAAAAATATTTCATTTTTGAGAATTTATGTTTGCATATGTATTTTTTATTCTTTTCCCCAAAACTATTCACTTGGAATGAGAAATTTTAGTTGCTTCGAGAAAGCAACCATGCTCCCAATAAAAATAAAGTAACCAAATTTGCTTGGAGAGGCATCTTGAGTTGTTTTGTTGCATTGTTTTTCTAAAAACATTTTGAGTTGTTTTTTTCTCAGAGTAATAAAATTGCTTTCAATTAAAACAAATAAAAATCATTAATAAGTTTTATACTTACTTTATATATTCATAGTCTGTCTAAAAATTTAATTTGGAATATATAAATATACATACACATTTCAACTTCTAAAAAACAAAAATCTTCTGCACATACAATATAATTATATTTATTGCTACTAGCTTCTAGAATTTCAAGGCATCTTGTGAACATGCTGAATGAAAGTATAGATGGTAGTCTAATTCAATAATTCCTACCGCAGACAACTCAATTCCGCAAAGCATTATGCTATAGCCCTTTCTCCTCATCTAGTCGCATGCACCTTATCATTATTATTTTATAACAAAAGAAGTATTATTATGAGGAGAAAGAAAGTACATATGTCGAGGATAAGACATCCTCCTCGAAACTTCAACTAGAAGAATAGAAAAATCAAAACGAAAACTCAAAATACAAAAGACCAATTGGTGTTGACGAAGATTGTCAAAGAGTAGTAATGGAGGTTATTGAAGGGCCCTTGGGTGGAAATGTTTGCAGTGTGTCGTAGTTTGAGAGGGAAAATTATACTTTGCATTACAATTACGATTAGTTTATATACAGGAGCTCTAGCTTTTAGAAATGGAATCACACCCCATAACCTGTGGGATATTCACATCCCATAATCTACAGAATATTTTCATCCCATAATCTGTGGGACATAACACCACAAAAAAAAAAACTAACCAAATCAGCCTAATTTTAGGGAGACTATCTATTATATTCAGACTTTTCTAATTTAATCTATACATGTGTAAAACACATTCTTCCACACTCCCCCTCAAGCTAGTGAATATTCACCATTCCCAGCTTGGATACAAAACTCTCAAACACTGAACTACTTAACCCCTTGGTGAGTATATCAGCAAGTTGGTCATGTGTAGATGCATAAGGTATACAAATCAGTCCACTATCCAACTTTTCTTTGATGAAGTGTTTATCAATCTCGATGTATTTTACTCGATCTTGCTGCACTGGGTTGTGAGTTATGTTGATTGCAAATTTGTTATTACAATAAAGTTTCATAGGGTCATCTCACGTAATCTTCAGATCCTCTAAAACAATCTTCAACCATAATAGTTCACATACTTTCTGAGTCATTTCTCGATATTCTGTCTCAGCACTAGACCATACTACCACATTTTGTTTCTTACTCTTCCAGTCACCAGATTTCCACCAAGGAATGTGCAATAATCTGAAGTTGATCTTCCATCAACAACTGACCCAACATAGTCAGCATCTGTATATGCCTCAAGAACTAACCCTCCATTCCTCTTGAAAATGATGACTCTACCTAGTGTCCCTTTGATATATTGCAAAACTCTGTATGTCACCTGTAGGTGGACTTTCTTTGGATTGTGCATGAATTGACTGATCACACTCACTGCATACGCTATATTTGGCCGAGTGTGAGAAAGATTAATGAGCTTCCCCACCAACAATTGATACATCTCTCTATCTACCATAGCATCTTCTTCTGCCTCTCTAAGCTTGAGATTTGGTTCTATTTGAGTACTCACTGGTTTGCATGTTGTCTTGCCGATTTCTTTGAGTAGATCTGTAACATATTTCTATTGAGAGATGAAAATGTCTTGCTTAGAATGAGTCACTTCAATCCCAAGGAAATCTCTCTATCATCATCACCAGTAACAAATATGACATCAATATACACCAATAGGGCTGTAACTTTACCTGCAGATTGGTGTTTAATGAACAAAGTATGATCCCCTTGACTTTGCCTATATCCCATAGCTGTCATTACTCTAGCAAACCTCTCAAACCATGTTTGTGGTGATTGTTTAAGTCCATACAAGGACTTTTTTAGTCTGCATACTGTACTAGCAATCAACCCTTTACTATAATCTATTGAAAATTCCATATAAATTTCCTCCTCCAGTTCTCCATGCAAAAATACATTCGTAACATCAAACCGCTGCAAATCTCAATCACCATTAGCTGCTAGTGACAATAAAACTCTAACAGTGTTCATCTTTGCAACCGGAGCAAACGTTTCTTGATAATCAATCCCATATGTTTGAGTATAACCCTTAGCCAACAACCTAGCTTTGTATTTTTCTATTGATCCATCTGCTCTATATTTTACTATGTAAACCCATTTACACCCTACGGGTTTCTTTTCTTCAGGTAACTTCACTAACTCCCAAGTTTTGTTCTTCTCCAATGCCTCCATCTCCACATTCATGGCTTGCTTCTATTTTTCATTGGTTAAAACCTTGGATACATTGGTAGGAATGGAGATGGTGTTTAAGCTGACAAGGAAGGCTCTATGAGATGGTGAAAAATGTTTAAAGGATAGGAAATATGCAAGAGGATATAGAGGTCGCTTTGTACATTCTCTAACTCATTTCCTGATAGCAATAGGGTGGTCTTTGTTATCATTGTTTATCGCATATTCAAACTGAGAAAAAGGATTAGAAATTGCTACCTCATTCTCAAGATTTAGGTTGGAGTCTTGGACTTGCACAGATTCAGGGACAACCTTCTTCCTCCTCGAGAACACTCTGCCTTTGTCAAATCTCACACTATCAAGGGTCAGATTGTATTGTCAATCGGCTCAGCGGGAGGAACATTTTCAGTAGGCTCGGTAGAAACATCCATGAGATTAGGCTGTCTTAACACAGGAAGTGGTGAAGATGGCAGATCAAGAGACAAAAAATCTGCCTTATCCTTATCTTCAATTACTGAATTCTCCCCCTAAAGACAAGGAACGGTGAAATAGGATTCTTGTTCATGGAATGTCGCATCAGCTGAGATATAGAACCTTTTTAATGGAGAGTGACAGCACTTATACACATTTTGAGTTGAAGAATATCCCACAAACACGCATTTTAATGCCCTTGGATTTAATTTTTTCTGGTTCTGATTATGAACATGAATAAATGCCACACACCCAAATATACGAGGAACAAGACTATTTGTGGTATGTAGGTTTGAATAAAACTTGGAAAGGACATCCATTGGCCTTTTAAATCCTACAACTTTAGACGGCAAACGATTTATGATATGGGTGGCTGTAAGAACCACTTCTCCCCAAAAAGATTTAGGCACATTTTTCTGAAACAAGGACCTTGTTAAATCGAGAAGATGACCATTTTTTCGTTCTACTATTCCATTTTGTTGTGGAGTGCCCAGACAAGAAAACTCATGTACTATTCCTACTTTCTGAAAATATAAAGTTAGGGCTTGATTGAAATAGTTTTTAGCATTATTTAACCTAAATCTTTTGATATTAACTCCAAATTGAGTCTTTATCATAGAACAAAAATTTGGAAAAACAATGTTAACATCAGATTTCTGTTTAAATAAAAAAATCTAGGTAACTCAAGTACAATCATAAATGAATGACACAAACCATTTATCTCCATTTACATTGGAAATAATTTAAGGACCCCAAATATCATTGTGAATGAGATCAAAAGGAATAGAACTCCTTTTATTACTAATTGGAAAAAATACACGTTTGTATTTAGCAAGTTTGCACACTTTACAATGAAAATGTTCAATCTCTAGATCCTTAAATCAAAAAGGAAATAAAACTTTAATAATTCTAAATGATGGATGTCCAAGTCTGTGATGATGAAGCCAAACTTGTTCTTTATTAGATGAAAAAAACAGTGAGACAAGAAAATGAGATGTTATGCTCTTGATAGTGTTGGATTGACTTGTTAAATGATTTAATATTTCGATATAGTAGAGCCCATTCCGTTCTCTAGCATGTCCAATTGTTCTCCCCAAATTCTTGTCCTAAAATACACAATAATTCTGATTAAAAATTACTTTACAATACAAATATTTAATGAGCTTTTGGATGGAAACAAGATTTGTGGTTAGCCAAGGGACGTGAAGAACATTTTTTAATAACAGTGACGGGCTTATCTTGACATCACCTATGCCTGCCAAATTAATTAATGATTCGTCAGCTGTGATTATTTTCCTATTACTTGGTCAGGGGGTATATGAGGAAAAAATTTTGAGGAATGGGTCATATGGTCGGTAACTCCTAAGTCAACAATCCAAGAGTTGGTAAAGGTTATATTCGAGACATTTAATCCAATGGAGAAGGGAAGTTTACCTGAATACGCCAGTGAACAAGTACCTGATGGTTTTTCAAGATTGCTAATAAGTGATCTCACCCTCTCAATTTCTTCTTGGCTGAGATTTCTCATCTCTTGTGATGTCCCTTCATGCGGTTACACTGCTACAATCTGGACTCGTCCATTATTCCTTGGTCGCTCTCTTTTTTGTCCCCACTCGCGGCTTGGTGGTTTTCCATGCAATGTCCAACACTGCTCATGAGTATGACGTGCCTTTTTGCAATAGGTACACCATAAAGTGTCTTTGTGGTCACAGTTTTCAGTCTTTGGCTGGCTAGTCCTTCCATTTTTCACCGCTGGCATTTTTTCTGCATTTGTGGCTATCTTATTGCTGTTTCTTGCAACTAAAGTTGAACTGTCAGTCCCCTTCGGTTCAAGAATCAATTCTCTTCTACTTTCTTCTCCTCGGATGAGTGCCACCATTTCATTGAAACTTCCTATTTACCAAGAATCTGAATTCTAACTAAATCAAATTCTGAATTGAGTCCAACCAGAAAATCATAAACTCTATCTTATTAAATAAACTCCTTTAAAATTGCTGCATCATCGGGACACTTGGTCTTAATTACTCTATAATGATCAAGTTCTTGCCATAAAGCCTCCATTTGATCGGCATATTCAGTGACAGTCTTATCTCCTTGTTTTGCAGCGATCGTCTTAACTTTGACTTCGTAGACTTGGGCAGCATATTTTGCCTTGAAGTACGTTTCTTGAATTGCATCCCATACATTCTTGGCAGTGGCTAAGAACATACATGTGTCGCTAATCTCTGGAGTCATGGAGTTCCATAGCCATGTCATGATCATCGAATCCTCCTCATCCCACGCTTCAAATCGTGGATCTTCCGGTTTTGGCTCTGTCCCTAAGATGTGACTGATTTTTCCTTTTCAGCACAGTCCGGACAAGTTGGGACCATTTAAGATAGTTTTTTCCATTCAGCCTATATGCAGTCTAAATGTTCTGCAATTCCCCGACTTGAGGTCTAACGATTTCAGCATTCTCCAACTGTATCATAACTGTTATTTCTACCATCTCCGACATTCTTAATCGAACCAAGCAGTCCCAAGGCAATTAAGGCCAGTTTGAGTCAAGTAAAATATCAGCGATAAAGGCTAATACAATTTAGGTCCTCTCTTACAAAAGCTTCCTGGCAGCAATGGCAGTAGGGCAGAAACAAGGGGGGGCAGCTTGCAATTCCATACAATTCCGTACAGAGTGGCAGGTCAAAAAAATTGCAGTGGTGAATCAATGGAACCTTGGTGATGAAGTAAAGTTTCAGAAAACTCCTCAACAACATAACAGAAAAAAAAAAAAGAACCCTGCTATGAAGGCAGAACCCTGTTATGAAGGATAGAGTTTCAGTTCTCAAAAAAAGAGACTAAACCTCTGATACCATGTTGTAGTTTGAGAGGAAAAATTATACTTTGTATTACAATTACAATTGGTTTATATACAGAAACTCTATTCTTTAGAAACAGAATCACATTCCATAATCTATGGGATATTCACATCCTATAATCTGTGAGATATTCTCATCCCATAATCTGTGGGATATGACACCAGAAAAAAAAAAACTAACCAAATCATCCTACTTCTAGGGAGACTAACTATTATATTCAGACTTTCTAATTTAATCTATACATGTGTAAAGCACATTCTTCCGCACGGTGATTGCTGGGTTTCGTGAGCCACGAGTAATGGTGAACCTAGGAGATTAAGGTTACAACGGAAAGTAGAATGGGAAGTGCTCGTGGGTGATTAGGGGCGATGTTTGTGTTAGTAGCAACAATGACTACGAGGCGAAATGTTGGCTGGAAAAAGGCATTTTTTTAGCAATTGAACAAAAAACATTCGATGTTGTTGGTGAAGGATGACAAGATGGGCTTAAGCTCTCAAAGAATGGAAGGGGCTTCCGAACTTCCATCTTTTTCAGCGAGGAGGATGTGGCGTGGCTACTATGAAGCTTTTGAAGATTTCTTTTGGTAGGAGGGCGGCAAAACTTTGGGCCGAAGTAGGCGAGGTAACCGGCACACGTTGTGGATGGCGTTGGGCCCGAGTGGGAGAGCTTGGTTCTTGGTGCTTTAAAAAGCTGTGGCAGCGGCTTCAAGAGAATCTTTGTCCTGGAGGGTGCAGGCAGAGGGCTGGAGGAAACTAATGGTTGCTCTGCACAAGGTGGCCAGAATAAAGCTGGTTCCACCAGGAAATGAAAAGAATGGTGGAACAGAACTGAAGACTCAGCACAGCAGCGGGCATAGGGAATAGTTTGCTTTGCCAGAAATGACGTGCTGTCTGACCTATAAAGTTGAGTTGAGGTTGTAGCTAGAGCTGAAGAAGCATAGAGGCACATTTGCGGAGCTGATGAGAAAATCGATGCGGGGAGAAGAGGTAGGTTGAGAAGAAAGAACTCATACCCAGTTCAAGACCCAAAAATTTTGAATTTCAAAGTGCTGGTCGAAACGCGCAGAGAGCACGCCCTTTTGGGCCAAGCCTAAATGCATTGTCGCGAGGTGTTTGGGCTGGGCGAATGACTTGGGCCAGACTCGTTGCAATGAAATTAGATGACAAATAGCTTGAGAAAAAGTGGTGGGCGGCGTAGAAAACTCTCGTGGGCCCAAAAAGGGAAGTTGATCGAAGAGGCTGGGCCGTTGAAGATTTTAGTTAAGGATGGTGGAGCATTGAACAACTTGAGGAAGGACCGGGCTGGGTAAAACAAATTTGTGGGCCAAGAAAGGAAGGAGGATTGGGGGAACGGGGCTGTGCTAAACTTTAATATACGTAGGCTCTATTTCCAGGGTCGAGCTCGGGTAAAACAAAGAGTCAGGTTTTCTTGATGTCCTGACCTCTGAAGGAAAACCTTAGTAGTTGTAGCAAGTGGAGATGAGCAGCAAAGTGTGAAGCAGGCAGAGGAACCGACAGAGAAAAAGGTTTATGACCCCAGAGACAGAAGACAGTAAGAATGAGCAAACTACCAGCGCCAGGAAGGAAGTTGATTATAATGCCAAAGGCTGAAGGTTGACAAAGCAACACAAAGGGGTTGTTTCTGATGTCCAGGCTAAGAGGGAAGAGCAAAACGCAAGTCTGGGCTTGAGTGGGGAGCCTGGAAAAAAGGCTTGGAGGTGGTTCCAGTGTTCAAGGTGGAGGTAGATGATGACATAAGTAGCAGTAGGTTACTAGTTCTTCAAGATAGTGAAAAACCTACAGAGGAAGCAACTGGTGAGTGGATGGGTGATCTGATGGTTGAAGAGGATTCCTAATGTGTGCTCAAGAATGTCCGAAGGCTAAGTGGATTGGGGGGTATCTTTTCATGGGTTGGAAGGAAAAGCAATAGAGTTATTCAGAGAAATTAAGAAGAGAAGAAATGAGAGATAAAGGGAGGAGACGTCAAAGGCTCTGGTGAAGGAGAAGCAGGGGGTTCAAGTGTCGAGAGAGCTAAGGAGATCGATTACCACTGTAAATTATGATGTTCCAAGGATGGACGATAGGAGGGGAGAGGGCAGCTGGAAAGTTTAGCCGAATCATATTATGGGATTTGCAAGGTATTAATGATCACAAGAAAAGACTAGTTATCAAAGGATGCATGTGTTGATAGAATTCAGATGTTGTCTGCTTACATAAAACCAAAATGGAAACACTCTCTAAGGGGTTTGTTCGTAGCCTATGGAGAATTAAGGAGGTGGAGTGGAGAGACCTACCGGCTTATGGTAATTCAGGGGGCATTCTCGTATTGCGGAAGAAGGATTTATTTGAGTGTGTGGAGACACTGGCTCGGATGTTAGGAAATAGTATTTTGACAGTCAATAGTGCTTTTATCGTAGGTTAATTGTTTCTTATTTAGTTATTCTTTCCTATTTAGTGTTTGAGAAATAATAGGATCTAGAAGCCATATAAATAGTCTTACTGTTTTTAAACTATTTACAAATAAGACTATATAGATATTCTCTCATTGATTATGATTATGGTTGAGCCCATATTGTTATTTTTCTTGTCCATTTGATCCCTACAATTTTGGATTGCGAATCCCAATGATTGTGAACTGAGTTCTCCTTTTCCCAGTTTTCTCTAAATTCTCTCCCACCATGCTACAAGATAAAACTGAGTCTTATGCCTGAATAATACATATGCAAATGATTACGGTCAAACAATCAAATACTTAGGATTTTTGCATTAATAATCTATTCCTTAAACCCTAATTTTGTACAATAAAATCTATATAGAACAAAAAGAAACTAGAAAATATTCAAATAGCAATGATATAGACCATAGACAAAGTATCCCCCACTTCCAAGAATATAAGGAAATTTTTGTATCTCAAGTTCTAAGCCTATCCAACATTTAGAAAAGATTATTAAGATCAACGAATGTCTACCTGTTGCCAATATTTCACCATCTCACATGCAAGCCTCCGCTTCACAGCAAGTGTTGCTTTGGTACTATCAATTGCCATCCCGAGTTGGATATCAATACTCTATATCAGCAATGAAAGAATCTTAAACCAAAAAGAGGAAAAAAGGAGAGATCTAAAGAAAGAAGAAATTTTCATCTGTAAGAATTTTAGATGTAATATCTATCCTAAAACAAAACTATCATCTTGTATGAAGAAAGAAAGGTTGCGCCCATGAACATGTTAACCTAGTGACTATTTAAAAAGAGAAAAAATGTAAACACAAAAAAAATGAACAAAGGAAGACGACCCTTCAGGATGAAGTAAACACAACAGCAAGGAGAAAAAATAAATCTATGATGTCATTCATGAAACTTTCCTAATTGTATAACAAAAAGGCCATCTAAATAATAAAACTTATTGACCAAATAGAACTTTTGTCTTCTATGTAAACTTTTTTGTATACAAATGTCCTCTTGAATCCTTGTGAATATTAGACATCTTTTTTAATTAAAAAAAAGAAGATAAAATAAAGATAATTAGGATTCGGTTGCTATCTTGTCCAGATGTCTTTGCTTTCTCTCCTTGTACCTTCTACTTTGGTAGGAGAGCACCTTATCCTCATCTTGATGCATAATGGACCAAGTTTAGATTATCTGAATTAACTAGAAATTCTAATTCTATTAAATTATTGTATTATCTAATAGTCTACTATTATAGTTTTAGTAGCTTTTGGATTTTATTCTTGTAGTACTTAGTTTTCTTATTTTTATTAGTAGTGTTAGTTCTCAATTTATTAGAATTAGTATGTTTGTTAGTCTAACTCTATTTTTCAAAGATTACTTAAGAAATTTTATAAAAAGTTTTGTGGATAGATCTCAATTATTTATTTAAGCACTGCAGAGTTTTTCAATTTTGTAGTTGTACGATACAATCAAACCTTTAAATATGTTACGTCAAACTTCATAAATATAATGTCTAAGAAACGCCTAGATGTCTAGGTTTTTGTCCACTATTTAATCTTTTCTTTCTTGATAAGATAACAAATATTATTGGAAACAGAGAAAGCTCACATAAACAAGATTGAGAGGTAATAATGTCTACTTAATTTCATAGAAAGGACCTTGAAGAGTTATTGTTGTTAATTGAGTTTTTAAAATGCAATAACCAAGAATTCTTTGTGAAAACGGTGGAAGAGTCTAGGGTCTAAGAAATATTTGTTTGACATTGTGATACCTATCTCCATCAGACTCAAGGATTTACATGCAAATCATTAAGTCAGAATCTCAAACATATTTTGTTTGCTCAGTTCTGTAACACTAACCTCTAACCTAGAGGATAATTATCTCATTCGCAATGGGTACTCAAATGCTACTAATCTACATAATTCAAGGCCCATTTGAAGCACGATGAAGTCCATTGAATATCTAAAATTCTAAAGTAGTCTTGAAAAGTCCTTTAGTTATGTTTTTCTCTCATATCTTACCAAGAGGAATGTGAACCTATACACAATGTTGACTCCATGCTCCTCTCTACATTATTCAAGATCCAAATGCAAGTCTATGGATTATTGGTTAGACAGAAGCATTGAAAATATTCTTTTATAAGAAAAGAATTGTTATCAAATAATTAAAGAGAGAAGAGATACAAAGTTGAGGATAAAAAATCCTCTAAATTAACTCCATAAAAGTGGAGAAAAAGAAAATAAAAAAGAAACAAGAAATCAATATAGAATTGCTTCCAATTCCTCTGTAGTAAAGATAAAAATATGTCCGTGAAAGCGCATTGAAAATATACAGTTATGCTTAACATGGTTTATCAACTCCATCTTCTGTTCCTAGTTACATTTTATTTTCTCTTTCTGTCTCCTTTTTGGGCAAATCCTCTTCAGTATATTATGAAACAGGACGCACAGAATGGTGCAATCAGTAAGGTAAGCACAATCAAACAAAAGATAAAATCACTAAACCATGGGACATGATGAGGACATAATGAGCTCTTGCACTGCCCAAGACAAAGAACATATTATATAATTTAGTTGATGAAAACAAAAAGAGCCATGAAAGTAGAAAATCAATGAATCAACTAAACAAACTTCAATGACAATGGAACAAGTAAGAAGTCAGAATACTCTATGGTTAACCAAACCAAAAGGCTTGGCATGAAAACACCAAGCCTTCAGCCAACAGTCGCCGAACTAAATTTTCAATTTGATGTGATGACGAAACTGCATAGAAATAGATAGGCACTGCAGTTTGACAAAGCTCATCTTGTCTGAAAATTACCATTTTATCATTTAGATTTTGAACAGTAAATTTTGGGATAATCATATATCTATGATACGCGAGAGATCTCCAAGTTCTTCCTCTTCTCCTTTTTTGAAATAATGTACTTTTACTCTTCTCATAAAATGAAAACTGGCGCAAGAAATCTAGGAATTCCAGTTCAATATAAAAGCATCCTCTTATTCCACCATTGACCAGATTTAGTTGTGTCAGATAAATAGCTCTTCATGTATTCTGTTAATGCACCTTTTCCCGATTAACAAGTACTCAAAATGATCAACAAATAAAAACAATTTGCAGCAACACAAATTTGTTTTTCCATTCAGCCCACAATCCTATAAGTTGGTGCTCTAGTACTTACAAGTAGAACCAGCTAGTCCATGGAGAAGATTTATTTTGGAGCAATAGGCATTTTATGCAAAGAAAAATAAAAATTAAAACATGTATCATCTTTATAAATTAATCTCAAAGAGGTGTATCATCACAATCAAGTAATCTCAAAAAACAGATTGCCAACTTGAGGAAGGATGAAGTATGGATACGGTTAATAACAACATCAATACAAAGAAAAGGTTCTACCTGGCCTAATGCCTGTAGACTAAGTGCCCTAAGAACTCCTTCTGCTAGGTCAACTGGTAGATTTCTCCTGTTGTAGTGCAAACAATAACAGGTTAGGTTTTGACAAATAATATAAGAAGAAGAAGAAAAAAAAATAACATTAACAAGTTAGGAATAACCTTGCTAAGCTCCAAGTTGATATAAAGCACAAACAAAAGTTTATAGGGCTTAAATTTTCTTCTCTACAAACCTCAATTCAGCAGGCAACTGTGGGAGAACATGTCGAACAGCACAATCTAGGTACCCAGCCGCCTTCAAGAAAATATCTATCGAAGCTTTCTTGCTTTCTGACAGAAAAAAAAAAAAGGTTACCAATAAGCCATAGCCTACCAGAATAAGATTCAAGAATGATATCAGGGTCCTCGGTCTAGGATCTAGCTATTAGTCTAGAGACAGGATAGTCTAAAAGAGGACCAGAAAGTTACGAACCTCCTCTACTTTTTTTCTCTATCATGATGGTGAATTTTAGGTAAGTTACAGAGAACCCTAAGAATCTAAGAATACAGAAAAGAAATGCCACCTTTAATGACAATATTCTGCTTGTCTTTTTCCTTCTTCATCACATACAAAGAAAACTTTAGAAACTACCAACTGTAAGAAATAACCGCTACATAATAAGTAACCACCCGTCCTCACTCTTAAGAAACTGATAGACTGCCCCCAACTTAACTGCAGAAATCAATATTGCCCACTAATTTCATCAGCAACCAAAAAACACAAAAAAGGTGCACTACCTACTTTAAGAGCATAAACAAAACTAAATACAAATGCTTCCCAACTACTCGTAACATTACTATTACCAAAGAGGCGTTCGTGCAGAGCAGAAATCCTTAATTTGGAAAAAAATTTCATTTAAAGAAGCTGTGGGATTATTATTATTATTATTATGATTATTATTTAGTATCTTTAATTTATTTAGATATTTAGACTATCTAGGGAAATCTTAAGTTCTTAGATAGAAACTTAAGCTATTTCCGTAGATTTTTTAGATTATAGAAACTTCTTATTTCCTCTTTAACTATTTAACATTTTACTAATTAGTTATAAATAATGTCTATATAAACCTCAATAACTATCAATAAGATAGATAATGATGAATTAAAAATTTTTGTGCTAGGTTGCATTGTTTTGATCATTCCTCTTACCATATTTTGAATGGTGTGAAAGGAGAGAAACAGGAGAGTTTTTGATAGGATTGAAAATGCTGATGGTTTTGATGTACTTAAAAATAAATGATTCCACACTTTTGGTTTTTTATTACAGGATCATCCCCTTTGTTCTATGGATGATTTATCAAATTTTTTGGATAATTTGATTGACATGTAAATTCTTTTGTACATAGGTGGCACCCCCTTGGTGCCTATAGTAATATACTTGACAGCTTATATTTCAAAAAAAAAAAAATGTTGCATCCTTTTGATACTTTTGAGGATGATGTTCATTCTCCGTTTTTTGTAATTCTTTTTTCACCGTTTCTCTAATATAATTTCTTCTTTTAATCCCAAAAAGAAAAATCTTGTGCCAGGATTTTATTCCTTGTTATCTCCTTGTCTTTATTCTTCTTGTTATTGTTCAGTCCAATATAACCTATCCCATTCAATGTGTTAAAATTGTTGTACATGCTATAATCAGTTAGTGCTGAATACGAAAGAGACTTATAACTGGAAATTATAGAAATATGGAATTCACTGAAAGAACTCAAAATTTACTTAAGAGTGGGACTAACATTTTTCTTATGCCAGAAGAAAAGAAACTTGGAGTTCCTTTTGAATCACCACGGGCAGCAGAAGAACATTACCTCCCACTATATTTTTTTTCATCCATGCTAGGCACATTGAGCATCTTCCTCATTGCAATAATTTTGTATGCTCATTCCCCTACTGAGTTGTCCCCCCTCTACAATGATTGTACTAGAAGTATTTTTCGGGATTACTTCATTTTCCATGGTTTATGATCATACGGAGCCTAAAATTTTGATTAACTTCCTATTTTTCAATGAAGATTATTAGAAGCCTCAACATTTTTAGATTTTGAAAACACACCCAATTCTCCTTTTCAATCCTGATCCTTAGTCATTCCAAAACTTGAGATCAAGTTTTCAACAAGGGGAATAGAATGATACAAAATAATAAAATTCTAATTTGGAATGAATTTTCTATTAAAGGTTTTTTAATTACTATAATTATTCAGTATCTTTTACTCATTTAGCCTATTAATCGATCTTAAGTTATTAAAAACCTAGACTATTCTGGTTAAAGTTATAGAAGCTTTAAACCTCTTCTTTTTTTAATACTCTACTTATTAATTGTAACTAATACTAATATTAAAGTTAGTAATTACCAACAAAATAGACAATGATATACTCATGTTCAAGCTAGTTCTTTTTTTATAAGAAAAAAAGAATATCATCTATTCATATGCAACAAAGGGATCCGACCCGTGTATAAAATTTACTTCTCAAGCAAAATATCTATAAAGTCCTCTAGATCTTCAAAGAATAAAGAGGATGACCCTTAATTAAACAAATCTAGGGTCTTGAACCATGTATCCTTGAATCTATTAAAACTAGTTTCTTTACTCTCGAAAGTTCTCTTATTACTTTCCTTCCAAATTAACCCCAATGTAGCTAAAGAAATAAGACTTGAGGAACTCTTATTCCTATGGATCCCTTTTCACAGCCGAATCTCATCCCTCACCAAACCAGCCATCACCAGTAGGCAAAGGATATGATCATAGGCTAAGGTCCACAACCAGTAGGCAAATGAACATCACCAAAGGATATGATTGCGTGATTCCGCATAACTCTTGCAGAAGAAACAACCATTAAACAATATTGTTCCCCTCCTAGTCAACTTGTCCACGATTAAAATACACTTCTAGCAGCCTCCCATGCAAAAAAGGTCACTCTAGCAAAAGTTTAACCTTCCAAATCAGCCTTGATGGAAACTTTACACAAGTTTCTTCTCTCTTGGCCAAGTACAGGTAAAATCATCTAATAGAAAGAATCCTCTTAGAGTTAAGCCTCCAAATAGGATAATCCTCTGCACCATTGGGAGTACATTTTGATAGGGCCAAGAGAAAAGATTTTTATTCATTAATCTCCCAATCATTAAGATTCTATAAAACCTCCACAATCCACAAGTCGTTCAGGAAAGATTTCTAAACCATGGCCGCCTTGTGGAGTGCGATAGCAAAAATACGGAGAAATTGAGTCTTGAGCTCCCCACCATCTAACCACTCATCATGCCAAAAATTCACTCTTTCCACACCCTACTCCTCCACTTAATGCATCTTTGGAACTCCTCTCTCCCTATTGCATATTTTCTTCCACAACTCTATTAACATGCAGCCAGGAAGAAATCCTTGTGAACCAACCTTTCCCACCATGCCAAACTTAGCACTTACTGCTCTCCTCCAAAAGCTATATCAGTCCAACATAAACCTCCATAGTCGTTTCCCTTTTGAAGAGCCTTGTTGACCTCAACCAAAAACCTCAAATCCAAGCCACCTTACTGAACTGGTTGTTTTACTACATCCTACGCCACAAAATGATGCCTTCTTCTCCCCTCAGAGTCACTCTAAAGGAACCTACATTGACGAACTCCAATTTTGTGGCCACAATAATAGATGTTGTCAACAAAGACATAATAGATGGGGATATTACCCATGGCAATTTTAATAAGAGTTAATTTTCTCCTTTTACATAAAAAAATCATCTTTCACCCAAACAAAAAAGATTCAAACCTTGCAACCACAGTGTCCCATGACCATTCTTATAATTTGCCCCCAAAGACAATTCCAAATATTTAATTGGGAGCTTAGTGCACTTATATCCCAATACACTAACAAAAATACTAGTATCAAAACCACCTCAGATTCACCAGCTCATACTTTACTAGGTTAATATTAAGACTGAAGGTTTCCTGAAGCTCAGAAGAACACACTTAATATTAAGAATAGTCCTGACATCTATTCCACAAAATAACAAAGTGTAATCAGCCAAAAAAAAAAAAAAGTGAATCACCTCTTACGCCCCTTCATCATCTACCATCTTCAAACCCTTGAACATCTCAAGTTCACTGGCCTTCTTTAACATTTTGTTTGTAACCTCCATAACAATGATAAAGAGTAAAAGGAATAAAAGTTCACCTTGCATGAGGCCTCTAAAGGCCTTAAAAAAGGAAGAGGGACTGCTGTTTCACCATAACAGAAAAAGAAGTAAAGGAGATACAAGACATGATCCACTTGAACCATTTATCCTCAAATCTCATCCTATTCAACCTATAGCTTAGAAACTCCCAATTCACATAATTTTATTCCTTTTTTTTTTGTATAACAAATCATCCACCACCTTATTAACAATTATAACCACATCTATAATCTGTCTCTCCCTCCCCCCAAACAAAGGCATGTTGACACTTAGCCACAACCCTCCCCACCACCTTGGTCATTCTTCTCGCAAGAACTTTTGTAGTGAGCCTGTAGACACAACCCACAAGACTAATTGACATGAAATCCTTGATATTCATCAATCCCTCAATCTTTGGAATGAGCCCCAGGAAAGTGGAATTCAAGCTTTTGAAAAAGGTCCCAATTCATGAAATTCTTTAAAAAGGTCAATTACATCACTTTTTACTACACCCTTGAAATTTTCTAAGGAACTCCATGTTGAAATTGTCTAGCTCCAAGGGTTTGCCACCACTATATTGCATGAGCTCTTCCAACATTTCTCCAAGAATTTCTGTTCTAATAGTATCAACCCTACTCCTCCAAACTACTGAACTCAAGTCCATCAAGTGTGGGCCTCCAGCTAGAATTTTTAGCATACAAACTTCAAGTAAGATTTGAGCCCTTACCTCAAATCCTAATTGCCTTTCACCACTTGGCCATTAGTTTCCAAGTCCTCCATTTAATTAAGCCTTTTATGGTGGTTAGTCATATTATGGAAGAATTTAGTGTTTTTACCTCCCTCTTTGATCCATCTAATCTCAATTTTTGCTTCCTTGAAATCTCCTTTATTTGCATTCCATTTGCTAATTCCAGACATGTACTCTCCCCTCTCTCACTGTCTCCTGAGGCCAAACCGCTCTTCTTATCTACAATATCAAGACTCTTATGTTCACAGGGTTTCAACAATCTAGGCCTCCCACCTTTCCCCCCAACTTCCTTCCTCCACTGCTTTATTTTTGTTCTTTCTGCTATAATCTTTTAAGCTACCCTGAAACTCGCATTCCCTTCCACATCTGCACCTTCCCACCATTTCTTTATCCTGAAATCCCCATTCAACCAGTCTCCTCAAACCTAAATGAGCAAGAGCACTATGTCATATCATCTAAATCCAAGCAAATGGGGAAATGATCAAACTTTATATGTTGCGGAAGTTCCGGATTAGGTTTATCATTGGAGATTGAGAAAAGACCAAAAGAACAAAACAATCTATCCTGAAAAAGCTGCGATTAGATGTTTGGTTTGACCAGGTCCACTTGCCTCCTGAGAGTGGCAAGTCCATAAGCTCCAACCTATCCATTATGCCCCGGAACTCCTCAACACAAAGCCTGAAGAATGCTCCCCTGACCGTTACTGCCTCTTGAGGACTATATTAAAGTCTCCCCTTATGATCCATAGGCGAGCCCATCTCCTCCTACACTCCTCTAGATCACCTTACAATCTTTCCCTCTGCCTCCCCTTGCCTCTACCATAAACCCCAATAAACACCCAGCACCGACCACTCTCCCTACATTCAAACAAGTAGGAGATAGAGCACTCACCCATGCAGACATCAACACATCTTAAATGGTTATTGTTCCACAGCGCTACAACCCTATTGGCTGCCCCTACCACAGGCAACTCCCTCCAACCAACCTCCTCTATCTTTCAAATAGTGTGTGCCAGGATATCCAAGAAATCCACTTTCGATTCCAATAAATAAATTATTTCACATTTCCATATCGACATAAAATCTCTAATAAGAAATCTCTCGTTATGGTCTCTCAAGTGTCTCACATTCCAAGAGATAATACGCTCTAACACAAGTCCAACATTGAAGCTTCTCCATTCATGCCCTTCTCACCCTTGTCAGGTTTCTAGTTCCCTCTGGTCTAGCTATGTTCTTTCATTTCTCTCATAAATTGCCTCTAATTCCTAACCTATATGAGTACAAATGAGTATTACCACTACTTGTCATACATCAGATCTTGTCCTCAAATGCAAAATATGAATGACAAGAACAGTAGGAATTCTCTTTATTGTGTAGGATCCTCAATTAGAACTTCCTACTTTTCTAGATTCAAACTCATCAACAAACTCCAACCAGAAAAGTTCTTAAAATTGACAGCAAGAACAATTTTTTATCACAATTAAGACGAGGACCCTTCACGTGCCTCTCATCCATCTAAAGCTTGCTCAAGCATTTTAACAAATTGAGGCATTGAAATTGAAGAACTAGTAATCCTGCTGTATTTAAAAAGAGAATCATAATAACAGCATTGCTCCCCTTGCCATTCATATTATCTAGCCAAATTCATGGCAATATCTTTTTTTAATTTTGTAGAAAACTTCATCCTATAGTTAGGCCATTCGGTGCTGCAATTCCACCCAACAGCAATATGGTCCTGGAAATCACTCAAAAAGCTTGTACCCTCTTCTTCTTGAGTGAGAATGCACGCATGGACTACAAACTGCTCAAAGCAGCATTTGTATTCTTCGGTAATCTCATTCGACAACGTTTGGATAACTCACTAACTTATTGCTTTGGATAGGAGGCCCTAAAGCAAAGATTGTGATGCCACTTTTTTTTGAAATAAAAGTAAAGTATTATTATGCACATAGATACTAAGAAGGTACCACCCTTATACAAACTAGTTACAAATCAATCAAATGGCTCATGACTAGTCCAAAGTCTTCCCAATCTTTAATGTTATGATCCAACAAAATAGAGTCAAAAATGTGAATCCATCTATTCCTAATGTTTACAAAGTTAGTCTCTATTTTTTCAAAAACTTTCGCATTTCTTTCCTTTCACATCACCAAAAAAATAGTAAGTGGGATAAGGAACAAATGCCCTTTCTTTTTACAAAAACTCGTCCACGCCCACAACTCATTACTCACATTACCACGCATAACCCAATTTAACCCTAACAACCCGTACACAGTGGTCCAAATGTTGTATGTCGCGAGGCATGTCAACAATAAATGATTACATGTTTCCTCATCAGTTTTGCATAAGTAGCATCTATTAACCACCGTGTTACCTTTCCTTTTTAGCATATCAAGAGTCAATATGCATTTTTTAGCAGCTTTCCAAGCAAAAAATGTCATTCTAGGTGGAGCTTTAATCTTCCAAATCTGCTTAAATGGTGTTGTCTTGTTATCTCTGTTTTCACTCTTGCATAGAAAGCTATATAAAGACTTCACTGATGTAGAATGTACATACGTAGGAATGTATATATACATGTACATTTACACTAGGGATAACTTAATCTTTTCTCATGTTGAATGTACATATGTAGGAATATATATATATATGTATACTTACACTAGGGATAACTTAGTATTTTCTCTGTATATATGTAGGAATGTATATATACATGAATAATTACACTAGGGATAACTTAGTCTTTTCTCAAGTTGTTAGGACAGCTGATATTGTTAGGACAGTTGGGTATTCTCTCCACTAATTTTTTAGCTTTTTGTTAGCACCTTTTTGATTGTTTTTGTCTTGGCCGAAGGCCTATATAATGGCACATTTGTGCCCATGAAATCGTAAGGAAAATTAGAGAAATTCTCCTCTTTTCACATAAACTTCTTCCTTTATTCTCTTCATGGTATCAGAGTAGAAACTTTGATCCAAAATCATTCATCATCCAACTCAAACCAAAATGGCAATGGATGAGCAAAACTCCTCTTCCCCTGACGTTATCTCAAGTTCTTATAATCCAATGTCCATCACCCAATCTCACGTCGACCAAACACCCTCATTTGTCACTGGACACATGCTGAATGGGAGTAATTATCTCCAATAGTCATCATCCGTCCTCATGTTCATCCGAGGAAAGGGTAGAGATGAATATCTTACGGGAGAAGTCATTCAACCATCAGCAGATGATCTAGGAGCCAGTTCGTAGAAGGTCGAAAACAATCTTATAATGTCTTGGTTAGTCAAGTCAATGACAACAGAGATTGGAGAGAACTTCTTACTGTATGAAACTGCGCACGACGTCTGGGTGGCCGCGGGCGAGTTCTATTCTAGCCGAGACAATACCTTAGCCATCTTCAAAATTGAGACTCACCTGCACGACTTGCGACAGGGGGAGCTCACTATGACTCAATACTACAATGCACTCACTCGGAACTGGCAGCAGCTCAACGTTTTCGAAGAACATCAGTGGAACTATCCCGAGGACTCCAAACTATTCAAAACTCTCACCGAACGAAAAAGGATCTTTAAATTCTTAATGGGTCTCAACAAAAATTTAGATGAAGTTTGTGGTCGCATTCTGGGTACCAAACCACTGCCAAGTCTCAAAGAAGTTTTCTCTGAAATCCATCGAGAAGAGAGTAGGAAGAAAATCATGATGAGGGATCCTTACTCTGGCCCGAACTCGATGGAGACGAGTTTTGCCCTTGATGCTCAATGGAAGTCGCTGCTAAGTGAATCCCAGCTTGCTACACTAAAACCCGAGCAGACCTCTGCTCTCATCGGGCGTGTTTCTGAAAGATGAGGAAAGAAAGGGAGACCCTAGTGTGACTATTGCAAAAAATCAGGTCACATTAGGGATAAGTGCTGGAAATTACATGGTAAACCAGCAGATAAGAAGAATTAAAAAAATAACACTTAGGGCAATATAGTAATTTAAGAAGAATCACCCCCAGCACCTACACTTACCGAGAGCTCTTCTTTCAGTCCAGCTCAGATGAAAGCTCTCCCGCAAATGTTTTCGGAGAAAGGTATTCTCAGTAATGCATCCGTTGCTCAGAGAGATAATTACTCACTCAGTTTATCTGCTTACTCTCTGAAAAAACAAATATGGATTATTGATTCAGGGGCATCCAATTATATGACCGGAGATATCACACTTCTTCATCTGTATAGTAAATGTAAGGAAATTTCCTCCATCAAGATTGCCAACGAAACCAATTCTAAAGTAGCAGGGGTTAGCTCAACCATTATATCACCAAATTTGATATTGCAATCCATTCTTTATGTGTCTAATTTAGACTCCAATCTGCTATCTGTAAACAAATTATGTAACAACTTGAACTGTATTGTTAAATTTGACAGTGGTTCATGTGTTTTTCAGAACTTGGCCACGGGGACGATGATTGGCAATGCTAAGAAGGAATCAGGAATTTATCTTCTACCAGTCACAATCTCACCTCCAAATGGACAAACTTTAAGTGCAGTATGTGTTACCTCAGTATCTATAGGATGTTCTAATGTTGACCAATCTATTATATTATGGCATTATAGATTAGAACATTCAAACTTCATGTAGTTAAAACAACTATTTCCTACTTTATTCAGAAATAAATTTCAAGTTCATTTCAATGTGAAATATGTCAATTCTCTAAACACACCAGTAATTCATATTCCAGTATTGTTTACAAACCCTCAAAACCCTTTACATTAATTCATAGTGATGTCTGAGGACTGGCACAGGTTAAAAATGTTACTGGAACAAAATGATTTGTCTCTTTTATTGATGATCACAGTAGAGTAACCTTGGTCTATCTTATGAAAGAAAAATCTGAGATTTGTCAAATTTTTCACAAATTCAACACTATAATTCAAACACAATTTCAGACAAAAATACAAGTATTGAAAACTGACGATGCATGTGAATATTTTGCATCTAACTTAGGCAAATTCCTTACTAAACAAGGAATTGTCCATCAGAGTTCTTGTCCTTACATCCCCCAACAGAATGGTGTAGCCGAAAGAAAAAATAAACACATACTTGAAGTATCTCGCTCACTTATGTTTACCACAAATGTTCCTAAATTCCTTTGAAGAGAGGCTATCCTCACTGCTACATATCTAATCAACCAGATGTCCTCCCGTATATTTCAGTTTAAAACATCTTATGAATCCCTCGTTCAAGCCTTCCCAAACATCACACATCCTTCACACAATGATTCCGTTTAAAATCTTTGGCTGCTCTACCTATGTTCACATTCACAGCCACTTTAAAGAGAAACTCGATCTTAGAGCTCTCAAATGTGTCTTTTTCGGATATTCTGCTTCTCAAAAAGGTTACAAATGCTTTTGTCAAGTAACCCGCTGGTTCTATAACACTATGCATGTCACTTTCTTTAAAAACCGACCCTTTTATTCCACTCTTGATATTCAGGGGGAGACATCTGGAACTCAAGAAAATTAATTGTGCGATGTGAACATGCCTCCACTACATACTCTACTGACGACTCTAAAAAAAGAACATGTCCATAAAACCACCAAAGAACCTGAACCTACCACGGAGACTGATAACACATTACCTGCAATTAATAAGTTATGTGTCTATACCAGGAGGAACAAAACTCAAGGTAAGCTAAAGTATCTGAGCCAACTATATACTGTCATGACTCAACTCCTGGACCAAGCACCAAGAAAAACACAAGTAATGAGATCTCTGACTCAACTGATGATATTGATTTACCTATTGTTTTACAAAAATGTGTTCGTTCTTGTACCATGCATCCCATACAGAATTATGTCTCTTATGGCAAGCTGTCTTTAAAGTACCAGGCATTTGTGAGTAAGTTTGACAGTCCTCTTCCTAAACCAAGGACTGTTCATGAAGCTCTCAAGATTCCTGTATGGAATGCTGCTATCCAAGAAGAAATTTCAGCCCTTGAGAAAAATGAGACATGGGAGTTATCTCATCTACCTCCAGGGAAGGCTCCTGTAGGATGTAAGTGGATCTTCACCACTAAGTACAATCCTGATGGTAGTGTAAGCCGCTACAAAGCACGACTTGTCGCTAAAGGGTTTACCCAATCATATGGAATCGACTATCAAGAGACATTTGCTCATGTTGCCAAGTACAACACAATTCGAGCATTATTCTCTTCGGTATCTAATCTTGATTGGTCTCTCTACCAACTTGATGTGAAAAATGTTTTTCTTAATGGTGATATAGAGGAAAAAAATGTATATAGAAGTCCTACTTGGACTCGAAATGAATCCCCAAAAGGTGTGCAAACTAAAAAAATGCACTGTATGGTCTCAAATAGTCTCCAAGGGCATGGTTTGATAGATTTACCAGAGCAGTGAAACATATAAGATATGAACAATATCAATCCGATCACACTCTATTTGTCAAGCATTGTACCACAGGAAAGAGAGCTATACTAATTGTCTATGTGGATGATATTATCCTAATAGGTGATCATAGTGAAGAAATTCAGAAATTGAAAAACTTTCTAGTTAGAGAATTTGAAATCAAAAACTTTGGGATACTCAAATATTTTCTTGAAATGGAAGTTGTCAGATTCAAGAAAAGAATTTCTACATCTCACTGGAAGTACATCTTAGATCTCCTGGATAAGACAAGTATGTTGATTGTAAACCTGCAGAGACTCCTATGGAAACAAATGCTAAACTTGATTCCAAAAGTGACAGTAAACCTGTTGATAAAGAGAGGTATCAAAGACTTATAGGCAAACTTATCTACTTGGCTCACACAAGAGCTAACATCAGCTTCGCTATTAGCACTATGAGTCAATTCATGTCTCAACCTACTGAATAACACATAAGTGCTGTTAACCGTATTCTGAGGTATCTAAAGATGACACCTGCATAGGGATTATTCTTTCAGAAAACTATAATCAGAGATATTGAGATCTACACTGATGCTAATTGGGCTGGATATGTGACAAATAGGAGATCCACATCTGCTTATTGCTCTTATATTTGAGGTAATTTATTCACTTGGCGCAGCAAGAAACAATCTGTTGTATCAAGGAGCAGCACTGAATCTGAATTACGATCACTTGCATATGGTATATGTAAAGGAGTATAGCTTAAAAAGATCCTACTTGAATTAAGATTTTCTGCTCCCACTGCAATGAGGATCTGGCGTGACAATCAATCAACTATTAGCATGACCAAGAATCCTGTGCACCATGACAGAACTAAACATGTTGAGCTTGATCGTCACTTTATTAAAGAGAAAATTAAAAGTCAGGATGTATCACTCCTATATATCCCGACAAGTCAACAAACTGCAGACATACTCACCAAAACTCTACCAAAAAGGGAGTTCAATAATTTTGTTTCCAATATAGGGTTACTTAACATTTACGTAATCTAAATTGAGGGGGAGTGTAGAATGTACATATATAGGAATGTATATTTACATGTATACTTACACTAGGGATAACTTACTCTTTTCTCATGTAGAATGTATATATACATGTATACTTACATTAGGGATAACTTAGGTTTTTCTCAAGTTGTTAGGACAGCTGATATTGTGAGAACAGTTGGGTATTCTCTCCACTAATTTTTTAGCCTTTTCTTAACACCTTTTTAACCGTTTTTGTCTTGGCTGAAGGCTTATATAATGGCACATTTGTGCCCATGAAATTGCAAGGAAAATCAGAGGAATTCTCCTCTTTTCACAGAAACTTCTCCATTTATTCTCTTCAACCAAAAAACCTCTCTTTGCATCCAGCTTCCAAACCCTTTTGTCTTTGTCTTCAGTCAGTTTTATGTTAGCCATACACAACAATAGGTTCTTGTACTCTTCAATTTCCCAATCCTGTAGGTTTCTTTTTACCCTCACATTCAAACCCTTCCCTCCCCAATAGTTTCATAAGTCTTCTTCACCCTAACCTCCTTATCGCAAGCAATATCATAAATTCTTGTAAAAACGATCTTTTAGCTTGAAGTTTCCCGTCCATTTATCCTGTCAGAAACTGACTTCCTCACCGTTACTCATCTGCCTGCCCTCACAGACCCTGAAAATATTGCTGCCGTCCCTTATTTTCTTCCACAGGCTCATCCCATGCACCTTAAATCTTCCCTTCCTGCCTCTCTTCTTTTCCCAGTCACCCCATCTCGCCTGCACCACCTTCCCCCACAGCTTCTCCTCTTCAACAAGAGACCTCCATAGCCACTTCCCTTGGAGCGCTCGGTTCAATTCACTTATTGATCTTAAACCGAGACCCCCCCTCCTTAACCGGTTTCTTCACCTCCTCCCACCTAACCAACTGATATTTTCTATATCTCTCCTCATCCCCCCAAAGGAACCTACATTAGATGTTTTCAAGTTTAGTCGCTATGCTGGTCGGAATGATTAAAATGGAGAGGTAACATATTGGTAAATTTGCTAGTGTATTCTTTATCAAAGTAAGTCTTCCCACTTTAGATAGGAAATTTCTCTTCCATCCCGCTAACTTTTTTTCAAACAAATCCACAATAGGTTCCCAAGTTTTCACATCTTTAAATTTAGCCCCAAGTGGTAAAGCCAAGATATTTAATAGGTAAATAGTTACCTTACATCCCAACACCATAGTCAAGCTCCCTTGATCCCCTCTATCACCAATTCTAACCAATTCCGACACAATTTGAAAACAAAGAAGGATGCACCTCAAGTGTGACACAGCATTCACATTTGGATCACAAAATATTAATGCATCATCCGCAAAAAATAAATGTGACCCTCATCCTTATCTCTATGCTTTGAGGTGCATCATCCGCAAAGATTGTGATGCCACTTAAGTTCGGAAAACCACAATTGAGCCTCTAAATGGAGCAAGAAAGACCAACCTGGTATGTTGGTGGCTATGCTAGCAGTCAAACTTTTCAAATTTTCAAATAATGGAATAATTATCACATGCTGACAAGACTGAACCAACTAACAAGAAAAAGAAACTAATGTTGGATAAGTTAAAACTGAAGCCAAGAGAAAAAAAGAAAGTATGACAAAGAATACAACAGCAGAGTATTTTTTTTCCAAAAAGAATTTATACCTTCTGATACTTTTGCCTGACAACCATCAGCAGAACCTCTTGGAAGAAGCAGCAAGTTGGCCTGTGATAGTGACAGCATTGCCATTAAATGCAAAACAGACAAAGCCTCATACCAGGCATTAGACATTGCTGTTTCCTGAAAAAGCATATTGATCCATGTCAAATCCAGAATCCTCAAAGCATAGAGATGAAGGAAATAAAAGAAAACATTTTAGGCAGGTCCCCACACCTCTGCATCATCCTCCTGATTTACCCACGCAAACTGTACTTTGTGTTGTAGTTGGCTCCCTGAACAACACAAATAAACATGTGAAATTCACCTAAGTGATAAACACATCCTAAAGGGAATGGCACTAGAGACATGCTTTACCATCTTTGACTAATCCCAAAAGAACAGGTAAGTAGTCTTCAAGAGCCTGATGAAGATCAGCCAATGTAGAACCTCCTGCAGACAATAATTCCACTTGATTTGTCAATAAAGGCATCTGCTATAAACAATTTAGAGCATGTAGGCTATCCTATAACGAACCATGTTGCGTTGCACTTTTTCTCCTAGTTCTTGTAACTGTGGGTGCTTCTTGACCAGCCATAACAACTATACGAGTTCTTAGAGCAGATAAACGTTCCACTAAAGTCTTCGACAAGTGGTCACCCAGTGATTGAGAGAAATCAACAGGTTTAGGAATCCGCAAACCAGGTATATAAACAGAAACTTCCCCAATACTTCCTGGCCTCCTCCTATTTCCTCCCGACCCTTTAGATGTAGACACCAAGCATCCCATATCTTTAAAAAGTTTCTTGAATCTACAAAACCACGTTAAAAAAATCCAATGATTATATGAAACTTAGTTCTTTTCCCACTATACAGTGTCTCCAGAACTTAGTTCTTTTCCCACTATGCAGTGTCTCCAGAAAAAATAAAAACTATTTAGGAATAGGTAACAGATCCCCATACATATGAGCAATGAAGTTCAACGTGGCAATACCAAGGGTTAATCAACCAGTAAGCAGGACATGAAGGTTAATAAATGTCCAACCAACAAAGCAGAATTAGCAGGTTACTCACGAGCAGTACCACTAGAACAATCCAAAAGTTCTTGGAAGTAATTTCTTCCAACCAAAACCAATCTCTCCCCGTCCCCCTCTAAAATAGTATATAAATAAGCAAGAAATAGCTATATTCACCTCGTCCACTATCAAAAGCCTGACAGGTGGGTCAATAATTCTGGCTATGTCTATATTAAACAAAGAAACAAATATGACTTAGAAAAGCTATGGATCACAAGGAAAACATGAAACTTGCCAACCGACTTTCACTTCAGTCTGAAAGAGTATGGGTCAAAAGGAATAGGAACGTACTTTACATGAAAATTCAAAAGAAAAATGTGAAAGTAAAAGGAATTTGAGTCGTTCAAGAATGAGAACTTGAATCGATACTGTGGCAGATTGCGAATAACAAGGGTTAAATAAATGTACATAATTATTTAGAAAAAAAATAAATGTAAATAATTCCATAAGGTGTCCAAGCATAGCGAATAAACAATAAACAAATGAGGTTAAACCACAAGAAATCTCTCGAGCAAAGCAAAATCATAAAATTTCCGCTTTTCCTTCTAATTTCAAATTGACGTATGAAGAACTAAACTCCATCTGCAAATGCTGAAAACCCGAAACAATCTATAATGAAAAAATGTGGAAATTTTAGCAAAAAAAAAAACCATATCATCTAAACTGAAAATTTACCATATAAATAAAGAAAAACAAAAGAGAGATTGCGAAAAAACCGTTTGGTTCAAATTAGAGTTTCTTCTGAGCAGCTGAAGTTCGACGCAAAACATCAGGTTGTATAGTCGGCCTGCGGTTCAGCTTTCTTGTGAAAGACCAAACGGAAGGTAGCAGCGAAATTGAGAGAAAGAGATAGAATTGGAAGTACTTTGAGAAGGCAATCCGATTGATAAAAATTGAGATGAAAACGAACAAAGTCTTACCATCAAAGCTATATACTCAGTTTGCGTGGCTGAGAGCCAAAGCTGAGAGTGGATTAAAGCAAAACCCTAGCGAATGAGTAATTCACAGCAGCAGTGAAATTCAAATGCTCAAAATGAAAATTTCCTCCTGTTCGTTGAATTGAAGAGAAACACTTGCGAGTGGAAGTGAATTGAACAATAATATGTACGTGTATATATATATATATATATATATATAAACGAATAAGAATTTACGAGGAATTCTAACAGTAACAGGAATAATCAAGTGCAGGAATCCGCAATTATATTTGCTAATTAATTATAAATTTGAGTTAAAATGACTTTGCATTTATAATAGCGTTTAATTGCCGCCTAAACGAACTTAATAAATAAAGGGCTTGTGACGACGAACTTCTCATTCATTGGAAGATTCAGAACTTGAAAACTTCTGATAGAATAAACAATTTGCGAGTTTATTTTTTTTTCTAAAGATGATTTGTGAGTTTATTTTAGATAAATTTTCCTATAAAATTTGTCTACTTTAATATAATTTATAGTTACAAATTTAATAAAAATTTATATGGTACATTTCATAAAAAGCTTTAATACGGTAATATCTTCGTATATATTGTTTTGTTTTTAAAAATATATTAGGAGTAACATCTTTATTTTCTGAACAAATTGTCTTATTTGAAAAAATATATTGAAAGAAGAATCAGTAGACGGAAAGCAATAGCTAAAATCAGCAAAAAAATAAACAATAGAAGGGATGTATAAAATGATTAAAATTAAAAGGAAAAAAGTATAAACAGTAAAGGAATGTGATAAAAAAAAAAATACTAAAGCTAAAATACCAAATTTTACCTTATATTATTCAAAAATATTAAAATTTTACTAAGTATTATTTTTATGTTCAAATTAGCCCAACAATTTAAGAAAATTAAAATAAAAAAAAAAAATAGCTCCTCCATTTATGGTTCACTGATACCATTTACTGATCGATGATGTGACAATGATAGTTGGAGCTAAAAAGGGGTGTGATGTGGCAGGGTGAGGTGGCACTGAGGTGTCGTCCAACTGGCCATTCATGTACTTGTTTAATTTTCTATATCACGTTAGTGCTTTGTTGTCGCCACATCATCTATCAGTAAACGGTGTCAATTAACCATAATGGCGTATGGATTATTTGTTTCTTTTTCAAAGCTTTTGGGTTGATTTGGACATAAAAATAGTACAAGATAATATTTGACTTCTTTAATAGTACAGGAGTAAACTTTTATATTTTAACCAAAAAAATATACATATACATTTTTTATTAATTAAATTGACAAAAATATAAAAAAAAATAAAAATAAAAAAAAACTAACAACAAATGAAACAATAGAGCGGGTGTTCCAGATGATTAACATTAAAAGAACAAAAGTGCATAAAATAATTAAAGCAAAAAAGTAAAGGAATGGGAAAAAAACATATATCTACTTATTTTGATTCATTAAATTGGCAAAAATACTTTTGAAAAATTAACAACAAATGAATAAATGATTCTCTCTTATAAATTTTTTAAGACAGTTTCTTTTTATAAAATTTAACATGAAAGTTGAATTTATATGAAATATTGATTCTTTAATATTTATAGATTGAAAGAGTTTTAAAATTAATATAGAAAACTAAAAATTGTATATGAAAAGCAGTAATTGGTTTAATTTAATTAATTTAATATTTTCAATTAAAAACAGACTAAATATCATATATTATATAAAAATAAGCCTTATTTAAACTACAATATATGTAAATATGTAATGATGATTATTTATGATCATTACTAGTATATATAGCATATGTTGATAATTATTAATATCATAACTCAATAATATAATAATTGTTTTGTTGTCCAATATAATAATTATTTTTGAAAAATTATATGGTAGTTTTTTTATACTAAGAAATGCTATCAATATTATATAAATTATTACTACTGATGTGGCAAGTCATATCGACTATTTATCACTCATTACCATACAATGAAATATTAACATGTATAAATATTATGTCATATACAATTTAAGTTGCAATGTTCAAGTACTATTAATTATTTAGATGTAATTGAGTATATATTTTTGTTTTACTACTATTAAATTGATTATGCATTAGTAACATATTTTTATTTCAGTTTATTATTTAAAATAGTTATGAAATTTTAAAGTAACTAAACTATATAAAAAAAATTAAAGATAAATGAAATGTGAATCTTTAAAATTAATCGATATTTAAGTTAATATAAAAAAAAAGTAGTGTTATGTTAAAAAAATTTCAAATTAATAAAATAAAATACTTTCAAATCATATGAGTATTTAACTAAAGCTTTAGGTCTTTGGTCTAGCTCTTCTTTGTTTGCTTACTTCGCTTAGTCTTAGGCCTTAGTAGGATAATTCTTGGGCTTGGACTTTTGTTCTTCCACAATGTATGCCTCTTCCTCATCATGCTCATGTTGTTGTGTATCTTCCTCATGGTTCAACTTATCATTAGTAGTAATCACATCTTATTTGTTATTCTCTTCATCTCCTTGACCCCTTCCTCATCCTCTCTGTCATCACCATTCAAGTGTAAGTTTAAACATATTTTGAGAGTACACACAGCGTTACATTTTTATTTAATTAATTTTTAATTAGAATAGATTGCCATAACATCACATATATTTGATCATATTATAGATTGTAAATTTTCATTAAAACCTAAGCATGTAAAGCTATCCTGCTTTTATAAAGATGTATTGAAATAATTCAAGATTTACGGTGGTCGAGATTTTACTTAAAGAAAACTCTAGGGGGAAATCCTTCTTTTGTTAATTTTTCTTCGTCCAAACTTTTGATTTGAAATAGATATTTTAAAAGATTTTCTTCTCTTCTTTCTAACTTTTTGTCAAAACTCTAACTTAAACAAAATAACAACTTTCTCAGCTAAATAGACCTTTATGTTTTCATGCTAGTCGGTTTGAAAATGATGGTTCCAACATCTTTATTTAAAGCTATTGGAGTATTACCTCTTACGATCTAGCTAATAATATTACTTCATTCAAGAAAAATATTATTATATTGAGCAAAACTTTGACATAACAAAGTTGAAAGGAGAAAATGGCAGCTATTGGTGAACATAAATAAAACTCAAAAGAGCTTATAAAATAGACATAGGGACCTTGAGTTTCTCCAACATCTTGAAGTTGCTTTTATGAATTAATTCAATGAGATAGTAAAGTAAGAACAAGTCTTTTAGCATGGAAGATGCTTAAGCAATAATAAGTCTTTTAGCATCAAAGATCTTGCACTAGTTGGATCAAATATGTTAACAAGAATACAAAGTCCAATTACATGGTCACTAAAATAAATATTAACCAAGAATAAGATTGAAATAAAAAATATTATAAATATAGATTTCAAGGGGGTATTATCCATTTATATCTAATTTATAACCCAATTAAATGGTTCATGACACTGCCAATATCGTTCATTTTATCTATGTCATTGCCCCAAAAAAATAAAATAAAAAAATATAAATCAATCTATCTCTTATGTTAGAAAAATTATTTTTAATTCCGTTAGAACCTTTAGTATTTCTCTCATTTCAGATATATATATATATAATAGATATAGGAATAAGTATTAAGTAACTTTTTTTTTTACACAATCCAGCCCATGCCCATGCCCACCGTTCATTACTCACTGAACCAGCCATTGCCCACTTTATTCCTAATAAACTATAAATCAATGACCTTAACTGATGTACCAATAGGATCACAAATAATTTTATTTGATAGAGAGCTTGCTTATCAAGATGAGAAAGCTGAGAATATGACATGTGACATTGTATTTATTAATGCTACAAAATTTAATGATTTGTTTATTATTTTCTATAAAGAAATTGAACAATTGTTAAAGAAAGTTAATTGAATATTACTAAGATTACTTTTCATAATTGTCACTTTTTAAAAGAGTTTTAACTCTATTTATATTTTTTTATATATAAAATCGATAAGTCTAATTATATTTATCAGTTTAAATCTATCGATTTATGCAATTTGATTTATATAATTATCTCTAAAATTATTGTTAGTAGAATTAAAATTATGCTCTCTAACCTCATGAACCCTTTTTCAATTAACTTTCTTTAAATAGAAGGACGCGTAACTACTATTTTAGTACAAGAGATTATTCGTTTTGTTTATAAGATTAGATGTAAGAGTAAAAGTAGTCTCATGACTATTAAAATCGTTATAAAAAAAGCTTACAAATGGAGTACCTTTAGTTTTTTTAAAGCAAGATCTCGAATCTCCAGTCTTTCTAAATCATAAATGAAAAACTAATATCAATTACCATAAATTTTTTTTATACATACAAATACACAATCTAAAGCGAACATTGACATTCGACAGAGTACTAACCATAAAGAATAATTTTATTCTTTAACGTACTAATAGTTAGTAGATTTTTCTACCGTTTCTTTTACAAAGCTCTCCAACATGCTACCAGAGGCCGCCCGAGCATGAAGGGAAGTAGGGAGAGGCTGATAAACATGGAAGAAATAGAAGCGGCAAAGAGGAGATGCACGGACCTCATCAATTCCATAAACAGATTGCCTGAATCCACCAACCTCACCCACTCATGTCGACGCACTCTCCTCAAATTGGTTCACTCCGATCTCACATTCCTCTGTTCTCTTCCCGCTCTCCACGCATCTCTCAGGTTCCCTTCTTCTCCTCTCTCATTATTACTCATCTTCGTCTTCTCACGTTTATTCACCTGTTTCCTCTTCTTCTTCGTCTTCAATTTTCAGTCTGAACGTTGGTCACTTGGAAGCCGTTGTTCGAATTCTTCACCATCCATCCGTCTGTGGAGTTTCACGTGTCTGCAAGCCACTTCCTATTCCAGACTCTTCTTTCAAATCTGCCCATGTCGATATAATCTGCACTCTCTACAAGAGACCAGTGTGGATAATTGTATCAGATAGGAATCCAAAGTATTTATCCTGGCACGACCTTCGCGGAAACAAGGGTTTGAAATTTAGATTGCTAAACCTCCTCGATGCGGCCCGCTCTTCCCCTACATTAAGACCTTCTTCTCTTATCCTTTTCTTCGCAAATGGACTTCCGAGCTATTTTCGTGAAAAGCTCGGAGTTGAATTCGGCGCCTCTGAATTTGATTTTGACTCCTCGGAGGATGCCGAAGGAGAGTGGGTTCACGTATTCTCATGGTCTTATTGGTATGAAAACGCGTTTGCCTTCGAAATTCCGGTAAAGGTTGATTCGGATGACAACGGTGTTGATTCCTCTTTTGGCTCGCTTCCTGCTGCTGCTGGCTCTGAGCTTCAGGAAGAGAACGCGAAACTAAAAATTGACGAAAGCTCTAAGCCATGGGATTTGCTCGGGGATGGCCATCCTTTAAATTTTGACACTACGGCTTTGATTGCTCTTGTGTCAGGTATCACTAATGGTGGCGCCCAGCAACTTCTAGGTAGGCCAGAGAATGAACTGAAGCAGCGATTTAAGGGAAACTTTGAATTTGTGATTGCTCTGGTAATTTTCCTTTGGGCTTTCTGCTTTGTTTCATGTTATTGCATTTCTTCCAAGGCTGTGTTGCAGTGCACCAATTTAATGCTAATTCTGCTTTGATGGAAAGATGGCATTTTTTCCTCCTTGGTTTATCTTCTTGTTGATGATATCTTAGTTATTATAATCAGCTGCTTTATTTTTTTTATTGTGACTGCTTCTGTTCTTTCTCATTATATCTATGGTCTAGTGAGACTATTATATTTTAGCTTTGAGGTTCAGGTGGAGTGAATTTTGCCTTTTAAATCTTCTCAGGTAATGTCTGAACGTCAAAGTCCATTGCATTTAGAACTGGGTGGAATCCTCTCTGGGAGGAAAGGAATAATATGTGAAAGTGTCCTTTCCGAGTTCAAGGAGTTAATCCAGATGTGTGGTGGGCCAAATGAGAAGCATAGAGCTGATCAGTTACTGAAGCGCCTTCTGTAAGTTTGTAGACGATTGTCTCATGTTTTCAATTTTTTTCCTTTAAATTATGTCTCTTGTCTTATGTATTCACAGGAGTTTAAATGTAAAATGTAAGTTAGATATATTTAGAAGTCTTTGAAGTAGGTATGACATAGACATCATTTAGAGGTTACTGAAGAAACCATATAATCTAACCCCATGGTTTCATGACAGGGTGAAGGAAGGAAATTTGTTTTTGAATTTTTAGGAATTTGCAATTCTGTTATGGGACAGTTGAAGAGCTTGAAAAATTGAAAGTATGCTGCACATAGACTTTGGAAGTATGGTAAACAAGACATAAACATTAGAGAGGGAAAAGATACAGTGTCAACATTGGCTCATAATCATCCATGTATCTGCAAAAGGAGTGCTGTCAATACTAAAACATAAAACCAAAAGTAAAGATGTTTTATAAAGTATATTGGATATTTTCCCTTGATCCATACAATTATGACTCTCTAATTAGGAAAGGGAGGCTGTGTTTTGCATGTAACAGCTGGCTGGACCACATTTCTACCACTAATGATCTAAAAGCATTAGAGTTGATGAGATTAGAATAAAATTTGTCTTGATGGGGAATTAGACAATAATTCTCCTGCCTCGGGATATAAAAACCTGAAGCTGACAAACATTCAACTTGAACTTTATGTAACTCTAATCTAGTAATTATTGATTGGCAGAAGAAATACATACCCTATCAAATGGATTTTCTAAGAGTCCCTCAAAATAAAAATGCTTTATATATATATAGTTCACTAAGCATATTTTCTTTTGGCCCTGTTGTTTCACAAGTGAAGCAGAACTGTAAAACAAACCTACATAAAGCAAAAAGAAACAGAAAGTCTGAAGAATTGTTTATTGTAATTATAAGTTGATTGTGAGTAGGTAAGGATTTTTGAGGTTCTAACGGGGGCAAATGGTGAATTATAGCAAGAACTTTATACTTCCATTAACTGGTCTAATTTTAACTAGCACGTTTAGATGTGATGATGGCTTTGTCTCTATTTTATAAGGCTGTTATCCTACTGGTTTATGTTGTAAATTTGTTAAGAGAATTTTTAGGCATGTTAGGAGAATTTGTAAGCTCTGATCATTTCGTATATATAGGTAGTGGGGAAGGCATAATGGCAAAAATGCTAAAAATCCATCAGGACAGGGAGATTGGACAATGAAAAAATTGTTCCAAGTTATAAGAAGATAAAAGAAGAATTACTTATCATGTTCAAGTAAAAAAGGCAGAGAATATCCTCTAATGTTGAAAAAACTGTATTTATTATTATTGACGAAGGTATAATTAAGAAAAGATTCATATGATTCAGATCATATTATATGTTGGAATCTCAAAATTAGCATTGATGATTATCTGGAGATAATCAATCAAGAATCAGTGTAATGAAAAACATAATCTGGAGATGATCAAGTAATTAGAGAACCTATGTGGAAGCATTCTAAACGATCCACTAGTTTGGCATGTTTCTGTTTAGAGGTTATATGGACTGAAATTAAGCTGATTAAGTGCTTACTTGTGTGTTAGGCTTTTCTTATCATGTCGCTTATCAGCACAAGCCTTAATTCATAACTGATACAGCACTGATTTATGATTGAAAACTGGAGCAGGGTTGTTCCTGATAATCCTTCAGAACGCATGATGGCCCTTCCAACGACCAGAAAGCTGGCATTGAAGAAGAAGGTTGTATTTGGCACGGGTGATCTATGGCATGCTCCAACTTTGACAGCAAATATGTCATTTGTCAGAGCAGTTTCACAGACTGGGATGTCTTTGCATACGATTGAGCATAGACCGCGTGCTCTGACTGGGGATTAACAATATCTCATTCTGTGAGGACTTAGTTACCCAATTGAGAGAGTGAGTGCAGCTAACAGAGTCTATGATATTGTTTATTCATCATAGCGATATTTACTGGCTTATTATGCATTTATACATCTAGAAGAGCATTGATCATTCGTGTGATGCTAGCAGTGTTTCTTTAACACATCTTAGGTACTGTAGAAACCTTTCAAACTTGAGGAGCTTATCCTAGCCACAAAATAATTGCATATTAAAAAAGCTGTATATCTCAATGTCATTTTTATGATTAAAGTATTAGTTAATTTTTAGCAAATTACTTTTTCTTTTTGAAGGAATGCATTAGTCCAGCCTTGAGAACATTGGAGTTAGATTGGCATTACATCAGTTATGGATTAGTAATGGAGATTAAGGGAATTAGTGGAGAATATAACATAGAAGACTAGACTATTGGTTCTGCATTTAAGTTGGAAGAAACTAGCAGCCAGCAAAATTTTTTAAAGACAAATGATCAAATTAGTTCTTGAAGTTTAGTATTTTTTTATAATTTATTCACTGATGGGGACATTTTTGTCCTTTCACTATCTCATTTTCCCTCTGGTTTTACTGGTAAGTTTAACACTTTATTTCTCATTCCCGTAATTATTTTTTTGTCAGGTAGATTTGATGTGTAGAATATCAATTATTATTTTAGTTATGGCAAACTTAGGTAATATCAGTGAAATTTGTCCAAAAGTAAGTCTTTTGGAATGAAGTGATTGAATAAATTCGACCATTTCCCCATGTAGCCACTAGAAAGCAATTGCTTCTTGATTTGAGACAAGCAAACTCTTCCCTGCATCATTCTATATATATATTTATGTAAATATATATATATATAGAGAGAGAGCGAGTAAAAGATATTAAAAGATAATGGCAGATAATAATTTTTTTATTCTCTTATTAACTGGAACAAAACAAAATCTAACCTGTTGGGAATAGAATTATCAATTCATGAAATATAAAACATCTAATGTAGCCTAACACAAAATGTCCATAATGAAAAATCATACACTGTTTATGTTTCACATACACTTACAAAATGATCACCCTCCCAAAACAATAATCGTTAAGAAAAAGACTCATAAAATTTCCAACATCACTTCTTTTTCTTTACTCAACAAACCCATAAGCTAATTTGGTAAATGAATAACACAACGCAAACATTTCCCTTCTTGCATAAGATTGAAAGCTTTATTGATATCTTCAAATGGCATATTATGGGTGATTAACTCATCAATCTGGATTTCCTGCAAACAAATATCTAGTTAACATATATTTTCATGGATAAGAATAAATCAATTATCAAACTCATCAGAAATCAATCAACAATTGAATGCCATAACAGTTTTATTGCCATTGATACTTGAGAAACAATAGGTTTCCATGTAGAAGCTAAAAGAATCATCCACATTGAAGTGAATTCAGGCATCTCTGCTGAATGGATTCGAACATAACTTACAATTTATGTTGCATAATGATAATATCTTTCCCTGTTATACTCCCTCCACAAATGCACTGGTTATCAGTACTTCAGATAACTACAGCAATAACTGATTCTTCTTTTCCAATCTATGTTAACACGAAAACAGAAAAGAAAAGACAAGGAAGAAAATATTTGAAGTAAAATATCACAACTCCATGGAAAAAAGTCTTACCTTTATTTCTCCCTCTCCCTCCAAGACTCTTCATTTTCTGCCTATAGATTTTTGCTAAAACAGTAGCACCGGTTACCATGTTTGGGGCTGTATAATTGTGAGAGCGTGATCTACATCATGTATCTATTTCAGAATTAACAATTCACTCATGTTCCTTTTATTCCATGCCATCTTACTACATAATTGTGCACCATCACTAAGATCTTTATGTCATGGGCTATTTTTTGGTTTAACTTTCTCTGCTCCATATTGCTTTTGTCAACTAGAGTACAACAGTGTGAATTGTGCCCTCTATAATTAACAAGTCAGTTATGCTCCATCTTTGGAACAATTCACCACTTATGTTCCATCTACTCTGCCTTATTTACAACTAGCTGCTTGGCACTTGCTTTGAGGAAATTGTATGTTTGAGTAACACCTCTAACAAAAATAACTATGTTGTCTGGTGATTTTCAAGGGAAAATTTCCCACCTCACTAGCCTATTGTATGTTTGGAAGGACAAAAACTATGCTTCGGGTATTCTAGAAGGTAAATGAACACAGAGATGCAATGCACACCAGGAAAAAAAGGATTTTTTTTGAGGAAACACTTCATAAAAAGATTTAACCATTAATCAAGAACAAAAATCATCAAGAAGCTTGACCTTTGTTATTACCTTCTTCATATACATATCAACCAATGAGGAGAGATCAGATTTAGGTTTCCATCCTCCAAATAGAGACCCTTTCAAAGTTTTTCCAGTAAGAAATAGTCCATAGTGAGCTGCAATTTCAGGCTTCACTTTTGGCACACCGAGAGTGACAGTCATCCCACATCCCTAACGATTATAAGAGTGGATCTTGAGTTGAATGAATAGATCATCCTAAAATGAGGAAAACATTGACAAATTATATAAAGGACTTACGTCAGAGCATGACTGTAGTGCAGTAGTTACCATTCCAGTATCACCTATACATTCAAATGAGTAATCTGCCCCTCCATTAGTGATTCTTTTAATCACCTAATCTCAAAAACCAAATCCAGATTAGTCAACCACCATTTAATGTATCACATATTCCCTACAAAAGAACTGTTTACATCTTCTCTCTGTGCAAGCTTTACACTGTTTAGGTGATCAAAAGACTTCTGATTATGTGATGCAATTAAACCTTAAAGTGTAATGCTTAGAACTTTTTATATATGATGTATAAGAAACTCTTAAGTGCAATTTCTAATATTTTATTCCTAAATCCCTAAGTAGGCAAATTAGCTCTTCCTACATTATATACAATCCACCAAATAATGCAGTACATATGTTCCAAAAGTTAACACTTTAAACAGAGAAAGATTGCTAGAATGACAATTCTTAGTTAATTGCAGCAGTCTAGGTAGGCAGCTATTTTGAGTAGTCTCATAAATAAATATGTACTCTGTAAATTAGATATGTAGGCAGTTTCTAATTTTTTTAATTGAATGCATACCTCTTGAATGGGTTCATTACAGTCAGTTGGATTGATAAATTCCGTTATACCAAAAGCCTTTGCTGCATAAATAGGGAAACAGCATTCATACTGGGATGTTCACCAAGATTCAGAAAGCCAATGAAGAATGTGATATTCAAGCTCTCACAATACCTTTTTGACACTTTTCTGGATTGATGTCAACACCAATTATTTTAGATGCTTCTCTGAGTTTGGCACCTTGTGCAACCTAGTCACACAAGATATTATCATTTAGAATAATAACAAGATCCCCAACTTTTAGTAGTTCGGGAAAAAGGTACAAGCAATAGTTGTGCATCTATGTTAGAACTTACTGAAAGGCCTACAGTTCCAAGTCCAAAGATCACTACATTAGATCCTTTAGATATATCTGCAACATTCCAAGCTGCACCAAGACCTGAAATTTACATATTAGTTGTGAACACGCTTGCTGTAGAAAAGGACTGTGTTGTTGAATCCATATTTTGTCCTTGAATACCTCTTTAGAGGTGTCATGTAGTAGGTAGCTCGGTATCACACAAGAAGAGAAAAAGCAAAAGGGTTTAGATACAGATATTTTTTATTTACATGAAAGCTCAATTTGTCCTTCTCTCCCTCACCAACCAAAGAGCACTAGAAAGACGCACTATATCTTGAGTCTCAGTTCTATCCTTTGTTACTGCTAAAGTATAGATAATAGATTGGAATCTTTCATATCCAGTTCAGTTAATTCGAATAAAAGGTCACAATAAGTTATTTCACGACTGCTAGGCTGAGAAAATTTTACCCCATGCTGCGCCTCAATCAGCAGTTCCCCAAGAATAAATTGAACTATCCAGAAGAACTCTATCATGCATTTGTTTATGTTCTGAATGAATAACAAGAAATAAATGCTTCAGCAAGACTAGATTTTAATATAACATTTAAAAATGTTAACTACCTGCAGCTGCTCCACAACTCAGTAAGCATATCTTCTCCAAAGGTGCAACTGAACTGACTTTGACTGCACATCCCGAATGCACCACTGTATATTCGCTGAAACTTGAAACTGCACAATAATGGTAAACAGGTTTCCCTCTAATTGAGAAGCGGGTCTTCTGATCGCTATGCATTACTCCTCTCCTTTCCAATCCCAGAACTTGGCAAATGTTGCTTTTACCTGACATACACTGTCTGCATGTCTTGCATTCTCCAGTGAATACCGTGAGCACATGGTCCCCCTCTTTAAATTCATCCACTCCCTCTCCAATACTCTCTACTATCCTGAAAAATTGAAATAAAAGATTTAAGGTGCGTTTCATCTATCTATTCTGTAAGAAGCATTCGACTATTCCATAATTCTTTATTCTGAATCCACATTGTCAAAATACTGCAAGTTGTAATAACAAAAAGCCTCGTCGTTTACAAATCTACTGGGAATATGTGGTTGTCCTCTTGATAAATTCAAATGCATCATTCAATAGTCTGAAAATCCATTTAACCCACTATGATAAGTCAGTAATCAAGTCATAACTCAAGCTTGGAGTAACATCACACCAGGTGCTTGTATTTTGCTTACTTTAGTAACTATTCATGTTCCTTAACCAAATCCAAGGGAAAGTGAGATAGAACTGACCCTGATGCTTCGTGACCAAATATTCGCGGGAATATTGCCTGTACAGAAAGCATTCTATTAGCTAACCACAAAAATGGATAAATCATTAAATTACTAGGAAGAGGAAGACAAATGCGAGTAATAGAAGATCCTCATTTTGAACAAGAAAATGTTCTATGATAAATGGCAATCTCTCTCGCTTTCCCTCAAACTAAAGTGATGCAATTTGGCTTCATACAAACATTCGCAAATCAAATGAACTTCAGAATATCTTCTCATGAGATGCCCTAAGCTTTTTCTAACAGTAATCACATTGGCATCTCTGAAACACTCTGTAAACTACACAGGGCTCAGTACGTAACACTAATTATATTTAAAATTAGAAAAAGAATACAAAGCAGCAATTCAAATTGTATCCATTGTAAGATTGTATGTATAACTGGGGTGAGAACCTGAGACTCCCAAGCGGAGATGTCACTGCGACAGAGAGAAGTGCAAACGACTTTGATTCTGATTTCGCCGGGCAGCGGCGCACTGACCTCTACATCCTCCATAACCAATGGCTCCCCAGCCCCCCATGCCACCGCAGCTGTACATTGTTGAGGATCAAATATTGGAATCAAGTTTACCAGCAAATGAGATTAATAATAGTACCTTTGCAGGTTATGACATTGTTGGATTGTTTGGAAGGCGATGGCATTTTGCAGATGATTTTAGCTTTTCACCGTGCAATACTGAAGAAGAAGAAGAAGAAGAAAAGCAAGCATCTCGCCCTAGCTTCCTTCCTAAATAAGTCAACTGTCTCGCTGCTCGATCACTGCTGGTGGGTTAGGTGAGCAATGTTTTTGGGTGTTGAGTCGTTGACCACAGCCTTTACCTACCTGCTTTGGTCCAACCACAACCAATATCTGTTTTTATATATTTATTTAGACAAAATCTTTTTTGTAATTATTTTTATATAAAATGTAAGGATTATAATACCGAATACATGTCTAAAAATTTTCAAAACTTTTTTATTTTCTATTTTTTGTTTAAGATTTTATCCATCATTAAATAATGTATATTTATGCAACAATGTAACATGTTAAATTAGCGTACATATTTATTTTAAAGTTATTAATGTGACGTTCATATCAATAATATTTATCATTGTTTTTAAATTTTTATAATAAATTTAATTTAAAAAAATAAATAATTTTATAAAATAATTAAATAATGATGATAAAATAGGTTGTATGAATATTCCGAACATATCATTAAATATTTTAACATTTAGAGTAAATATATTATCTTATATATTCAATAAAAAAAATAACCAAATTCAATTTAATTTAAACAACACATAATAAAATAATGTAATCTACTTTCAGCACACATTTAAAAAATCTCTATAGTATTTAAATAAGAAATATTGAAAAAAAAAGTTCATACACTCTCCTCTAACTTTGGTACATCTCCAAAATTTTGATTTTAAGAATTTATGAGTTCTTATTTTTAATATTTTTTCACCAAAATTTTTTAATTAAAAATTTATAATTTTTATTTTTAATATTTTTTTTACCGACTGTTTTATTATTAGGTGATTAATATCTTATATAAGAAGAAGTTAAAAATTTTGAAAAGTTGTGTTTTTTTTTTCCTGAGTTACCTATTTCAACAAAATATTAATGAATATTTTCAAGATTATAAAAAATTATTTATTTATTTTTAAATTTATTTGGTTTAGATTCAGCCTTCAAAATTTTAATAAAAAGAAATCTCTTGTGAATAAGAAATTTTTTTCTTTTCATAGAAACATTATAGTTTTTTTTCTAACAATGGTATGAGCAATTTAATTATACTTTTTCTGAATTATTTTTTCCCTTTTTTTTTCCATTAAAAGAAAACCCAATTTAAGTTAAAAAAACAATTAGCTGCTCCTACAATTCATCAAGCTGTGGTTAGAAAATAATTTGAGAATTCTATTTATTAATTTCATAATCTGGAGAAGAATTTTTAAAATCTGATAGTAATATTAATCTAAAAAAGATTAGTTAATATTAAAATAGGAATAACACCAATATTATTAATTGACATTAATTTTAATAATCACCAAATCAATTAAGTTATCAGCTAATTAGTTATCTCAATTATAAAAGATAACAATCTGATTATTTACTTAGTCAACAGATATGAATAATGAATGCTAATTCTCATTATACCATTGCAGATTTTGTAATCTAACTTTTTAGGATCTTTTCTAATGCTTAATTCTTTTCTTTATTGGCTATATATACATACACATTTCTTCGGTTTCATTACCATTATCCACCTATCGACTCTTCCAATTTCCTTCTGCTACAGTTGGTTTTTGCTTCGCTTTTATTGAACCCGGTACGCGATCCTTTCATATGGCAAACAATCATCCTCAGCGTGAGTATCTTGCTGTCATTAGGCAATCATTTTTTGAGGAGGTATTTTTTTTCCTTTCTTTCCAATCTCCTAGATTTATGTAGATTTCATTATAAAACCTCCAACTAATGTCCATCATCTTTTTTTTTTTTTTCTCTCGAAAAGTTGATATTAACAATTTAAGATATCCAATTTAATTCTTACTGACATCATGGAGGAAAAAATTTATAGCTTTCAAAATGCATTTATCAACTTTGAGTAGCTATTTACACCATGCGTGCATATATAGTTTTCCCTTTTTATCCATTTACAGGTTGTGGACAATCACTGTGTTTGTATATCTAAAGATGTTGATAATTATATATATATAATTATCGGTATGTTGCAGGGAATATTGGACAGGAACTTTGTCAATCTGGAGAAGTTGACGGATCATCAGACTCCAAACTTCGTGATGGACACTTTCGACCTCTATTTCCTGGAAACTCCTCCCATATTGCAAAAAATTGCGCATGCAATGTATATATATTATATACATTACTCAAACTGAATATTTCTTTCTATAAACTCAAATAATAGTTCTATATCTTACATATATAAATTACATTATTCAAACAGTCAAACTTCGGAATACGATTACCATGATGTGGATAAGTGCATTGATCGCCTTATAAGCAGCACGTCCAGGTACTATCTGAATAAAAACTGATTACTTCAATTAATTATTTAATTTTTGTTTCCATAATTTATATATACTTACAAATCTTAATATCATCTAACTTGATTAATTGTATATATAAACGAGTATTATTGTTTTCGATGTAGCGTTGGTGCTAGTGGAATTCTGAGAGAAGTGAACAAGTTGAAAATTTTTTGGAAGGACCAGGATCTGGGAGGGTAAATTTACTACACATAAATAATTTTTGATATAATGCAGTATTAAATTTAATTTTTAAAATCAATTAAGCTGGAGATAAGTATTATTATTCATTAATTTATAATTAGGGTTGAAATAATGTATTCATAATTTATTAACAGTGCAAGAGAAGTGCTCCCATTGATGCTAAGGGAGTATGATGAGTTAAATGTCAGACTTGAGGTTTACTTTGAGGTGGGATATGTAATTTCATCTGAGTTAAATATTTTTAATTAATTTAATCCCAATATTTTATGCTTAATTATCAAGTTAATTAAATTAAAACTAATTAATTAATTGTGTAGCTGGTGAGGGAATCAGAGCCAATGCCAGAGAGCCCAGGGGAGGATGAAACCAACTCATACGGCCCACCACCTGCCTCGCCTGACTCATCAGCCAACTGAAGTTCCAATAGAATCCACCAGCACCTCTTTTAATTTTTGTTTTTAAGTTTATATTTAGGAATAAATTCCATGAGAATACAATTAGGGTTATTATTTATCCTTCTTTTGACTTTGATTTCTGGGTGCTGTAATATTAATTTTCTTTTAATTATAAAACTCTCTTGGTAGCTAATATTATGCTCGTCATCTTTTTAATGGAGGTCTTATGGAAATTTCATTCTCTTAAAAATTCTTGTTTCTCTTCTCTTTGATTTATTTTTTATGTTTTATTTCATTATTTTTTTGTACTAAACTTGGATGAGAAGTCATGATCTAAAATCTAAGATGATATACGTGTGTGTATATGAGAAAAAAAAATTGGTCAATTTGAATTTTTCAGAGTAACTAATTAAAATTTTTGCCAAATAAGATCCGGACTAACCAACTTCAAACTGTGTTATTAATATTTAACTAATTAAATCAAATGACATATCGAACTTTGACACAAAGTTAAACAAATTAAACAAAGTATGGTATGTGTAATCAATATTGGTATTTTTATCCACTTTTATGATAATATGATTTTGAAACTATACTATTTTGTGTATGTCGTTCTTAAATTATTGATTATATTATTATTGGTGTATAAATGTTACATAATTCTTAAAACATATAAATTTCAACTAAATAATAATATGAACAACTTCAAATATTTTATTTAACGATAAGTGAACATATTTGTTGGAAGAAAAAATTATTTGTCTAAAAAAAATAATAACATATGTCTTGATAAAGTCAGCTTAACAACTCCTATTGCAACAGTAACATCTAATAACTTTTGGATTACATTAAAATTATTTACCAATAGCTCATGTTATATCCTGACAATAGTATCATAGGAAGAACCTAACTCGTTCTAAGAGGCAAAAAAGAGTGACAATTGGTTGAAGATAATGTAATGTGAGTTAAAAGGTATTAGAAGATAATAGAACTTGGAGGATTATGGACCTCATACGAAAAAAGACTATTGGATGCAAGTGAGCTTACAATGTGATGCTCCTGCTCTCTATTGAAGGGATTACAGTCGTCAAATACCAAATATACAACGAAAATATAATTAATAAAATATTTATAGATTCAAAATATACATCTTCTATCTCTTGATCAAATTGTGCCACAATTTACAACATATGAGGTTTGTATAATAGAGTCAAAACAAAATAGATATCTGTTTGGTTATAAAATATAATTTTCATCACGGGTACTCATACAATTTCTTCTTGATCCGGTTTAGGGATGAGATCATCTTGATCCACAACCAGATCCTCTTGATCTCAAAAGATGATAATTTAATGGGTGAGCAATTTTAACGTGCTCAGTAAGTATAAAAAATAGGTTATACCCTAGGCATATGACATACAGTCAAACAATCAATCAAGAATGTAAAAGTTTTCTTTTTCTTTTTATTTGAAAATTATGAAATGTAAGGGTAATCAATTTCCTATCTCATCTCTCATTGTCCCCCTAACTTCCATCTATCTCTCAAGATCCCTTTACGTTTAGTTACTATCCCTCTAAATTCCCCTATACTCATTTTTTCCTGAAAATTGCCCTAGATTCATTTTATCCCGCAGTTTTTTCTCAAGCCACCTTTTATCATTCAGAATCACTCCCATAATTTTTCACAAATTCTGGTCAAATCAAGACATCCATAACCTCTAAGTGGATATCCCCCATTCTCGATTTACCCGAATACAATAATCATATTGAAGTTATTTAAGTTTTAGAGGTTTTCATCCACCCAAAGACAGAGTTCACCACACTACTAAATTTTAGCCATACCAATTTTAAGTTGGTTATCTCTAAATTTTTATTTCTTTCAATCTTTGTATTGTTTTCTTTTCTTCTTATTCTAGTTAAGATTGACATTTTATTTTGTTTTATTTCACAATTAGAGTTTCACTTATCATTCCGCTTTTCTAACTAATTCCCTCTTAATTTACTTTAAAAATCTTATTTAATTATTTCAATTTATTTTTTTGTTAATATTTATTTACTTTATGTAATTTTTTTGTGACTTGTTAATATATTATATATATATATATATATGTTTGCTAGTATTTATTATTATTATTATTGTTATTTTATTTTATTAGTATTACTTATATTATTATTAAATTTATTATTTGATTTTTTTTTTTTATCTTTTAGATATTTCTTTTCAATTCTTATTATGTATAATTCGTATTTTTATTTTTAAATCTTATCCTTACTCTAATTCTTTTTATTTCTAACTTAATTACCTATTTTTCCATTTAGTAACTTGAATCTAATTTCTTTTTATTTCTAATTTATTTTCTTCCATTTTTTTTTTCATCTACTTAAATTTTCCTTCACATTTTATCACATTTTCATCTACTTTCTTGCATTCTCAAAATTTTCAACCTAAAAATACATACTTAACATTGCAATTTCATCATTCATACAAATGTACAAACAAAATCAAGCAAATGGAGTTAAAATCATTCAAGAAAACTCAAATAGAATCGTTTTAGAACATTTTCCGACGATTTGAACTGCCTGGATAGGTTATGAGCTTGGTTTTAAACACATCTCTAATCCCTCTTTACAAGCTTGTAAATTCTTATCCAGTTAACGAAATTCGATAAGAACTGATGCTATGAAGGCTTTGGGTTACCTATTAATTATACTTATAATTTGGAAGTGATTTGGGCTCTAAAAATCGCATATGCAATTTTTCATGCATGCATGGCTTGATTTTCATTTAATTTGAACTTTAAATATTTCTATTAGATGCAAGTTATCTCTAGAGTATTTTATTTAATTAAAATGATAAATAGAGCTCTAGAAAATTACTCAGAAATGTGTTGGTTTAATCACGTGTTGGGGTTGTAGGTCGCTGGGAAACCTGACGGGTTTTTGCGATTTTTGGTACCAATTGGCCGCGAATCACCCTTCCTTCGATGGTACGCTGATGATCTCTGCCTCTCTTTCTCCAAATTTTCTCCTTTCTTCTGTTGAGAATGGTAGACCTTGGCTTCTCCTTCTCTTATTCTTTCATTTTTCTTCTTTTCTTCTTTTGTTTATTTTTTTTCTTTCCTTCCTGATCGGGCTAGGTTGAGTGGCTTGAATGAGTTTTAAACCCAACACTCAATAGATTTGGACCACCCAATCATCGCATGCCTGGCTACATGTGGTCTGTTGGATGAGCCTTCATTAATGACAAAATCATAATTTTGCCATCAAGTTCTTTCAATCGTTAGATCGCGATTCTCCTTTAGATTAGAACCGTTTAGTCACATGACCATTGAATCACATCAAAACACATGCAGACCATCCAATCAATATCTCGTACATGGACTGTTGGATCGCAATTATTTTTTTTGCATGCCAGTACACCATTGGATCTGATTACCGTGAGTACTGAGTATAAGTGGCTCACTTTTCTTTATTATTTCCATAGCAGAGGAAGCAAGATCAAGCCAAAGGACCATAACAACAGAATAACAACAATTGATTGAAGACTTTTCTCTAAAAAGAAAAAAATAGTTATGTAGAGGCGGTAATGTATGTTCGATGAAAATTTTAAGCAGAATGAGTAATTAATTATCATAAATATTTTTACATTTAGATTAAGTATTCTGTATTTATATACTAAATAGGAAGATATAACTAAATTCAATTTAATATAAATCAATTTAAAGAACATATAATAAAATAATATTATCCGCTTTATATATATTTAAAGTATCTCTATAGTATTTAAATAACAGGTATAGAAAGAAAAGTTCATACATTCTCCTCTAACTCCGAAACATCTCCATATAAGAACTTATAATTTTTTATTTTTAATATTTTTTCTCATGAGTTACTTAATTCAGCAAAATAGTAGGTTATTTTTTATGTCTTTGAAGGTTTATTTTTAAAAAGCCCCATTTACTTTGGGTTCAACCTTCATAATTTCTAACAAAAGAAAACTTTTGGGAATACATAGGTCTTTTTTTTTTTTTTATAGAAATATTGTAATGTGAAGTTCATGGATTGCAATCATGTCTTAGTAAGAGAATTAGGAAATCAAGAAGTTAATGAGCAACTAACAGATCAGTAAGTAACATCCTTGCCTCTTTAGCGGCTGTATAAGCAATTTGATTATAAATTTTAAGAATTTTTTTCTTTTTTTAAATTAAAAAAAAAACATAATTTTATTTCAAAAAAAAAAAATTAGCTACTCCTTAAAATTTGTCAAACCATAGTTGTAAGTCTTATATTAATTTCAGTCTTAAGAAGATATTTAAAATTTGATAATAGTTCTAATCTCAAAAAGATTAGTTATTATTAAAATAGAAATAACACTAATATTTCTCAGTCAACCACTTTTTCTTGTTGATTTTAATAATCACCAAATAAATAAATGTTATCAGCATAATTAGTTATCTCAAGTCCATAAAACATAGCAATCTTATGATTTTCCTAATCAATAGATATGGATAGTAAATACTAATTTAATGTAATATGATTCTCTTCTCATGATACTCAATGCAAATTTTGTAATCTAACTTGTTAGGATCTCCTATTAATGCGGGATTCTTATTTTTATTGGCTATATATTCGTACACATTTCTTCATTTCAATTACCATTATTCTTCTATCAACTCTTCTAATTTCCTTATACTCTAAGAGCTTTTCACTCCACTTTCACTAAATCTGATTCGCAATCCTCTCATATTTTTCCGTGAGCAAACAAATCGCTGCCTTGAGGCAATCCTTTTTTCATGAGGTTTTTTTTGTCTTTTTTTTGAATCTTAATTTATGTAGGTTCCATTATAAAATCTCCAAATAATGTCGATCCTCTTTTTTTTTCTCAAAAAATTGATATTGATAATATACCATCTCCGATTTAATTCTTATTGATATCATGGAGAAAAATATTTTTAGCTCTTAAAAAGCAATTATCAACGTTGAGTTGCTATCTACACCATTCATGCATAAATAGCTTTTCCTTTTTCCATTTATAAGTTGTGTATAATCACCGTGTATCTATAAAATATTAAAAATATAAGAGTGGACCTGACAACACATAATTTCTATGAATCTGTGTATAATATAAATGCATAGATGTGAGTTCAATAAGTAGCACGAGAAATTATTGTATTAGCCTTGATTTGTGCTATTAGTAAAACATTATCAAAATATAACTCCCTCAATTTCTTAAACTTCTAATCTAACAATGGTTTCCTGTACGGATGGTTGTATGTTTATATGAATTTTCAATTTACATTCGATTCCATGAACATCTTTGTTATTAATTATTATTTTAAAGAAGAGGTTCTACATTTGTGCATATTAAGTTTTCTTGTGCTGACCTTTTGGTATGGTGATTAATCCTTACAATATATACATTTCAATACTATCTTACTTAGGTATTTTTTTAAGCAAGTTTTTGTTTAGAGCATCCCATAATCCTTAATTAAAAAACATACCTAAGTAAGACGGTATTGAAATGTTTGTACAATAAAAAGCGATCGCCATACCAAAGGGTTAGCATAAGAAAACTTAATCTGCACATAAATGTAGAACTTTTTTTTTTTAAAATAATAATAATAATAAAGATGTTCATGAAATCAAATGCAAATTGAAATTTCATAGAAACATACAACCATGTGTACAGTAAACCGTTGTTAAATGAAAAGGTTAAGAATCTGAGGGAGTTACAATTTGGTGATGTTTTTCTAAAAGCACAAGTCAAGCTAATATAACGAGTTCCTCGTGCTACTTTTCGGACTCTCTTCTCTCTTTGTGATATATTGCATAATATCTGTGCATTTATATTAAACATGGATTCACAGAAATTATGTGCTATTAGGTCCACTCATATGTACACTCGCAACTTAATTTAACCAAAGCTATGATAATATAATTCAATTCAGCGGGTCAATGTAGTGCCTATAAATATTCCTTGCGTGTGTCTCTCATGATGAGAATATAATCATGAGGCAACCGTAAATGACAAGGTTTCTAAAGACATTTAAAATAAATAATAGAATTGAAGAAAAGATTAATGTAATATCCAGGTGGCAAACATATATATATATATATGTATATATATAAAATATTAAATAATAGATCCTTGCACACATTTATACATGTATATATATATATATATATTTAAATAATAGAAGAAAAAAGAAAGAAGGAAAAGAAGAACCAAAAGTGTGTACTCTATAAGCAGAAAAAGAAGACCTTTGGCATGTATATATGTGTGTATATAATTAAATAAAGAAAAATAAAAGAAAGAGAAGAGAAGTAAAGAAAAAAAGCAAAAGGACGCAGAGAGCAGGAGAATAGGACCCAAACGGCAAATATATATGTATATGTATATATATATAATTAAATAATAGAAAAAGAAAGAAAGAAAAAAAAGAGAGGAGAGAGCGAGGAGTGAGAGACATGATTGTGAGACGAGAGAGAGGGTTGGGCACCGTCGACGGTTGAGAGAGAAGGGTTGCGCTGTGTTACGCAATGCCATAGCTGAAAGAAAATGAAAGAGGAGGAGGGTCGGGCGGGTTGTGCGATTCGGTGACGCGCGACTAGAAGAAGAAGGAGGAGAAGAGAGAGAAGAGTCATGGTCGGGTAGAGAGAGAAATAGAGAGATAGAGAGAAAGAGAAATGAAGAAAATGGAAAAGAAGAAAGGAAAAAGGAAGAAGAAGAAGAAGAAGAAAGAAAGAAGAAGAAGACGAAGGGGAAGAAAAAAGAGAAGAGAGTGCGGCGGACTTACTGGAAAAGAAGTTTATGTGCGTTGCAGAGGAAGGATTTATGTGCGGCCAGAGTGGAAGCGTACGGTGGCCATGCCTCGCGGCGAAGGAGAGAGAAAGCAGTTGCAGGGAAGAAAAGAGAGAAAAGACAAGAAAAAAGAAAAAAAAGAAGAAAAAGAAAAGAAAAAATAGATAAAAAAAAGAAAGAAGAAAGAAAAGAGAAAAAAAAGTAAAAGGGAGAAGAAAAAAGAAAAGAAAATAAAAAAATGAAAAAAAAGGGAAAAAAAACAAGCGCGCCGATCAAATCTGTTGCTGGTACGTCGCATGCGGCGACAGACATTGATCTCGGCATCGATGCGTCGCATTTTTGGTGACACGCATGTGATAGCGCATGGTGACACTAGTGACCAGGACCACGTATCCCAAAGTAAAATATGTTCCTCATTTAGCATAATGTAGTTTTTAAAATTATTTGTAATTTAATGTGTATTTTTTGTTATAAACGAAAAAAATTATTTAAACGATATTGAAATTTTTGAGAGGACTATAGACCGAACTAGAAAAGATTCTCAAAGCTTTCTTGGTCACACTGTAAGTAAGAATATAATTACTTATCTACGGAGAATTAATATTGTGTGTATAAATTATAAATAATTTATGTAATTATTTATACGTATACTTGTGCGTGTTTTGTATAAGTGAACGTACATGGTGTATACCTATGCATTGGATATGAATTGATAAGAACAAAACTGATAAGAATAAAAACATAAATAATTATGTGTAATACTCGAACTCAAAAAATGGTCTGAGATAATTTTTCTTATTAAATTGTCTTATTAAAATAATTATTTAATTTAATTTATTTTTATTTAATTGAAATTTTGAGAAAAAATAAATTAGAGACGAGATTAAAAATAATTTTAGAAAAAATGGGTAAAAATTTAAGTTCAGAGAGTATTTTTGAAAGAAAAATTAGAAACAAGGGGTTAAATACAAAAAGAAAAAATTTGGCCATGTGGGAAGGCCTAGTCAGCAGCCCCGATGAACCGGAACACGCCGCTTGTCAAAATACGCTTATATCAGTGCCACGCGGGAGGCAATTCCGGCGATCCATGTGCCCAGTGATCCGACGACCCAGGTTCGATCCTACGTGTGTGAATGGCTCAGATTCTTTCCTTCCTTAGGCACGATCGGGCAAACGAGATCAATCACAATGAACGGTGTAGATTCATTTCCTCTTTAGGCGTGAGTAGACGGACGTGATCAATTGCTATGAACAATACAGATCGACGTGGGATGGGTATAAATACCTCGCGTTGCAGGGGAACCCAAACCCTAGCCGCCAGTCTCCGCCAGAGATGAAGAACCAGGCGTTGGAGAAGGAGGTCGACCGCTGACTGTTGTCGCACCGGAGGCACTACTGATCACCAAAAAAAGTAAAATTTTCCCTTGCCCGCTCGAAATTCAATTCCGAGCATCCCTATGGCAAAATTAGAGCAAGAGGGACAACAAGTGAGCCAGAAACCACAGGCGAAGTCTGGCAAAGCTGTCGCGGTCAACCCAAAAATTCCTCCGATGAGCCCCTTCCTACTTCCCCTTTCACATAATTTTTCGATCATTCTGTTCACCATCTCTTTTTGTGCAAGTTAGCCGAAGACAGAACCCCAGCTGCAAAGGAGGACCAGTAGAGCCGCTGTACTCGGAGACCCCTCTCACCAGTAGGTTCGGCTTTTATGTAATTTTTTGGCAAAGTGAGACCCCCTAACATATTTTTCCATAAGGATATGTGTAAAACCGGACAAATCTGGCCAAAACTGGCCAGGCCTAGGTGAATCGCTGCCGTGGGCAATGGAGTCAGCGCCATAGCACAACGGTGCTGCTGTGCGGAACCTCAAAACTGGCCGAAAAGAGTTTTGAACACCGATTTTGAATTTTTGAGGTATTTTTAGGTATGTGACGAGTGTTTTGGATTTTGCAGGAAAAATTCAGGAAACCCAGTACCCGTTATGAGGCGTAGTAGACAAGGCAATATCTCAAAACACCAATTCGGGTAAGGATCCCTCACCCTATTCCTCATTACAGTAAATTGAGGCTTAAATAATGTATAATTTAATATTTTGTGAAAATTTAGAAAACCTTAAAAATAATTACAGGTCACTAATGGAGGCAGAACCGGTTAATTGACAATTGTCCTGATTTTCTATTTATTTTTCTGTACTGTTCTACTTGCTTGTTATTGTATTGTGCATGTTCTTAATTTATAGTTTCAATGGTCTTATCGGTTATTTAGTTTATTCGGTTATGTGATTACTCGATCCCTTGTTATGATAAACTACATCGTCTGCATAAATGTAGTCTAATTGATTTATAAATATAATATGAGATATTAGTATGCATTTGTTGGTTGTTTTGCCTGATGAAAATCTTTATGTGAAAGACTTACTGGGTACCCAAGGAAAGGGCGGACGGGTCCCATATATAGAAAACCCTATTATGAACGTCACCTAAGTCGGAGGGGGATGGGAAGTCCCATACTCGAAAGATTGGGGAGATATAGTTCACCCTCATACCAAATGGGGTATCGAGACAATGAAATATTTGGCACCCATTACCATATGGGGTATGGGGACGATCAGTTAATTGTTAAAATGGAATATTGGGTTCACGAATAGGGGGATATCCTATAGACCCACAGGGGTACCAGTAAGCAAGTAAAAAAAGGAAAATTGTCGTATCTTGTTCTCTTATGTGTGAAAATATCTAGTGGTATGGATATGGGTCTTTATAGATTATTTTTGGAAAACTCATAACGGTATGTATTAAACAAATATTTTTATGTTAAATGTATTTAATTAAAGTAGAGGCTCCATTAGTTATTTTTCTAATTTTTATCAATCTTCAGTTTTCCGTATCTGTGATTAGTCTGGGTGGTGAACTACTCACAACCCTCTTGCTGATCGGGATTTTTACTAAGGATCATGGGGACCGACCCTGCTATCGCTTTAACAATACTTGCTGCATATGTGGAGTGCCCAACATTACGCGAAAGAGTGCCCACGAAATCAGAACTAGGCCAGACCTCCTATCTAAGCCAGAGTTTACAACCTCACTCTGCAGGATACTGAAGCCAACCCAGATGTGATACATGGTACGTACACTATCTACAATTACCTTGCACATGTTTTGATTGATACTAGTGCTTCACATTTATTTGTCTCATATGCTTTTATACCAAACTTGAATGCATGACCTAAAAGACTTGATTATGTGTTGTTTGTGTCTACTCTTGAGAGTAGGACATTACTAGAAGGTTATATACAGAGCTTGTATCATAAACATAGCAGATAGACAATTGAGTGTGGATCTAATAGAGATTGACACGGAAGACTTTGATATAATCCTAGAAATGAATTGGTTACCGGCGTATCACGTCACTGTATATCGTTTCCACAAGAAACTTGTATTCAACCCTCCTAATGAAGAGTAATTTACAAGTTAATAAAAATTTTAAATATTATTCCCTCATGGCAATTTCCTTATTACAAAATGCTTTAACTCGGTTGTTTTCTCTACATTAGTCAAACCTAGGAAAGAAATTTGTATTCAAGAGATCTCGGTGGTCTAAGACTTCCTGGATGTGTTTCTTGATGAACTACCCAAACTGCTAGTGAAGAGAAGTTGAGTTTACCATAGATCTTCACCCTAACACCCAACCTGTCTCGGTTGCCCCTTACCGCATGAGTCGTATTGAGGTGGAAGAGCTAAGAAAATAGATTAATGAATTGCAGGATAGTGGGTTTATCTGACATAGTGTGTCCCATTGGGGTGCTGGAGTCACATTTGCAAGAAAAGGGGATGAGACGTTAAGATTATGAATTGACTACAGGAGATGGAATAGGGTCACGATCAAGAACAAGTACCCCATCACCAGGATCGATGAATTTTTTGACCAGTTGCAGGGTGCTCAGGTCTTCACCAAGATAGACTTCCGTTAAGGTTGCCATCAGGTAAAGATCAGGGCAGAGGGCATTCCCAAGATAGCCTTCAGAACCAAGTACGGACACTATGAGTTCCTGGTCATGCCATTTGGACTAACCAACGTACTTGTCATTTTTTTGGACTTAATGAATAGGGTTTTCAGACAAATTCTGGATTAGTTTATCATTGTGTTCGTCGATATATCCTGGTCTATTCAAAAAGCAGAGAGGAACACGCTCAACACCTAACTTAGATTTTGTAGGTTATTAGGAAAAAAAAATTGTATGCAAAATTGAGCAAATGTGGGTTCTTGTTTGAGCATACTACCTTCATAAGGTACATCATATCAAGGAATGAAGTGTCAGTGAACTTTGAAAAAGTTGAGGCAGTGCTTGGTTGGGAGAAATTTACCTCAGTCAAGGAGATTCGTAATTTTCTAGGAATGACAGGTTATTACCGCAGGTTTGTGGAAGGATTTTCTAGCTTAACCGCTCCTTTAACTCGACTCATAAGGAAGAACATTAAGTTTGAGTGGAACGAAAACTACGAAAGGAGCTTTATAGAACTCAAGAAATGGTTGACTACTACACCCATGTTGGCTTTACCAAGTGGGACATGTGGATATACAGTTTATAGTGAGACTTCCTACCTGGGGTTGGGTTGTGTTCTGATGCAATATGGGACGGTCATAGCCTATGGGTCTAGGAAATTGAAGAGTCATGAGAAAAACTACCCCACCTACGACTTAGAACTTGCCCTTATTATCCATGCCTTGAAGACCTGACGCTACTAGTTATATGGGGAGACTTTTGAGATTTATACTAATCATAAGAGTTTAAAGTACATATTCATTCAGAAGGATCTCAACATGTGTCAGAGGTGTTGGATAGAACTCCTCAAGGACTATGATTAGGCATTGGATAGAATTTTTCAAGGACTATGATTATTACATTTTATATCATCCGTGTGAGGGCAATGTGGTAGTCAACGCGCTCAGTAGAAAAAGTACAGGTATGTTAGCTTACCTAATAGTTTCTGAATGTAGGGTAATAGGGGCCACACAACATATACGACTTCAAGATTTGAAGAGAGTTACATGCTTGGCTCACTTGACAGTTCAACCTGAATTGATCTAGAGAATAAAGGAAGTCCAATCCACCAATTTCACCCTAGCAGCTCTTAGAAAGGATGCAAAATAGGGAGTAAATTCAGAATTCTGAGTCTTTGTCGATGGGTTGCTCAGATTTTTGGACATGGTGTGTGTTCTAGGTGATAGTGAACTAAAAAGGGACATCATGACAAAGGCTCATAGATTAAAGTTTGCCATGCATCCCGGAAGTACTAAAATGTATCAAAGTATGCGACCCTAATTTTGGTGGAGTAGGATGAAAAGAGAGGTAATCGACTTTGTTTTCAAGTGTCTAGTATGTCAACAGGTTAAGGCAGAGCATCAACACCCAGACGGGCTACTTCAGCCATTACCGATCCCGAAGTGGAAGTGAGAACATATCACAATAGATTTCGTGATAGGGTTGCCTAAGGCATACTTAGGACATGATGTCATTTGAGTAATTGTCTATCAACTCACCAAATCTTCTCACTTCTTGGCTATCAAGATGACCGACCCCTTGGACAAGGTAGTAAGAATGTATATCCAGGAGATAGTCAGGTTACATAGAGTTCCAGTGACAGTGGTATCGAATAGAGACTCCAAGTTCATTTCTTGGTTTTGGTCTAGTTTTCAGCAAGCCATAGGAATGAAACTGTCTCTTAGTATTGCATTCCATCATCAAACCGATGGATAATCAGAGAGGACGATTCACATACTAGAGGATATGCTCCGAGCTTATGTTCTAGACTTTGGGGGCCATTGAGATAATCATCTATTTTTGAAAGAGTTGGTGTACAATAACAGCTACTAGGCAAGTATCGAGATGGCCCCGTATGAGTATTGTATGGCCGCCCTTGTAGGTCACTAATTTGTTGGGAAGATGTGGGTGATAAAAAATTATTCGGCCTAGATCTTGTGGAGGAGACTACAACCAAGATAGTTAAGATTAAGAAGAACATCCAGACAACTTAGAGTAGGTAGAAGAGTTATGCAGACACTCAGAGGAGGGATTTATAATCTGAAAAAGGTGATCGAGTGTTTCTTAAGGTCATCCCTTTCAAAGGATTAGTAGGTTTGGCAAGAGAGAGAAATTAAATCCTCAGTTCATCGGACCATTTGAGATCTTAGAGCGGATTGGTATGACCACCTACAGATTGACAGTGTCTCTAGAGCTATCTAGCGTTCATAATGTGTTCCATGTATCCATGCTACGCAAGTACAACCCGAACCCCTCACATATCTTGTCCCACGAGTCCCTTTCACTCCAGTAAGATCCATCATATCAGGAGGTGCCGGTAGGCATTGTAGACCGAAAGAATATAGTACTTCGTAACTGAGAAATTCCCTTTGTCAAGGTCCTATGGCATAACCATACGCAGGGAGAGGCCACTTAGGAACTGGAATCAAGCTTCAGGGCACAGTATCCCCAGCTATTAGATTGAGTGAGAGAGTGACCAATTTGAGAGACCAAATTTTCTTAAAGGGGAGAGAGTTGTAATATTCAGACTCGAAAAGTGGCCCGAGATAATTTTTTCTTATTAAATTATTTTATTAAAATAATTATTTAATTTAATTTTATTTAATTAAAATTTTGAGAAAAAATGAATTAGGGACAAGATTGAAAATAATTTTGAAAAAAAAGGGTGAAAATTTGAGTTTGAGAGTGTTTTTGAAAGAAAAATTAAAAATAGGGAGTCAAAGTGCAAAAAAGAAAAATTCGGCCACATCGGATGACCTAGTCAGTAGCCCCGATGAACTAGTGTACGTTGTGTGTCAAAACACATTGACGTGGTGCCACACGGGCGATCCGCATGCCCAACAGTCTGATGGCCTAGGTTCGATCCTGCACGTGTGAACGACTCAGATTCATTCCCTCCTTAGGTGCAATCGGGCGTACGAGATCAGTCATGATGAACAATTAAGATTCGTTTCCTCCTTAGACTAGATTAGACAGACGAGATCAGTTGCGATGTACAACCCAGATCTATGTGGGATAGGTATAAATACCTTGCGTTGTAAGGGAACCCAAACCCTAGCCACCAGCCCCCACTAGAGAAGAAGTACCAATCGCCAGAGAAGGAGGCTGACCGTCGATCGCAGCCACACTGGAGCCACCACTGACCTCAAAAAAGGTAAAATTTCCCCATACTCGCTCATAATTCAATTCTGAGCATTCCTGTGGCCAAATCAAAGCAAGAGGGACGGTAGGTGAGCCAAAAACTGCAGGTATAGCCTGACGGAAATGCCACGACCAAAACCTAAAAATCCTTTTTGCTTCCCGTTTCACTCAATTTTCTGATCATTGTGTTCACCGTACTTTTTTATGCAGGTTAACTAAAGAAGGAACCCTAACCGTGAAAGAGGATTGGCGAAGCCTTTGCATCCGGAGACCCCCGTGCCGGTATGTTTGGCTTTTTTATGATTTTTTGGCCAACCGAGACTCTTAACGTATTTTTCTGCAGAGATATGTGTAAAATCGGTCAAAACCGGCCAACCGCCATTATAGGGGGTGGAGCCAGCACCGGAGTACAGTAGTGGCACCTTGTTGGAATCCCAAAATTGGCTAGAAAGAATTTTGGACACCTATTTTAGATTTTTGGGGTATTTTTAAGTACGTGATGAGTGTTTTGGAATCCGTAAGAAAAATTCAGGAAACTCGGTACCCGTTAGGAGGTGTGGTGACAACACGACATCTCAAAACATCGATCTGGATAAAGATTCCTCACCCTATTCCCGGTTACAGTAAATTGAGACTTAAATGATGTATATTTTTGTATTTTGTGAAAATTTAGAAAACCTTAATAATAATTATAGGTCACTAGTGGAGCCGAAATCAGTTAGTTCACAATTGTCCTGATTTTCTATTTATTTTCCTATACTATCTTACTTGCTTGTTATCATATTGTGCATGTTCTTAATTTATATTTTTAATGGTCTTATCGGTTATTTAGTTTATTCGGTTATCTGGTTACTTAATCCCTGTTATAATAAGCTGCATCATCTGCATAAATGTAGTATAATTGATTTATAAATATAATATAATATATTGATATGCGTCTGTTGGTTGTTTTGCTTTATGAGAATCTTTATGTTAAAGACTTACTGGATACCCAAGGAAAGGGCAGACAGACCTGGTACATAGGGAACCCTACCATTAATGTCACCTCAGTCAGAGGGGGCTAGGAAGTCCCATACCGGAAAGGTTTGAGAGATATGGTTTATCCTCATATCGAACGGGGTATCAAGGTGATGGAATATTTGGTGTCCATTACCGGATGGGGTATGAGGACGACCAGTTAATTTTTAAAATTGGATATTGAGTTCATGAGTAGGGGGACATCCCTATGGACCCCCAGGAGTACTAGTAAGCAAGTAAAAAAAGAAAAATTATCTTATCTTGTTCTCTTATGCATGAAAATGTCTAGTGGTATGGATATGGGTCTTCATAGATTATTTTTTAAAAACTTGTAACGATATGTATCAAACAAAGTCTTTATGTTAAATATATTTAATTAAAGTAAAGGCCCTATTAGTTATTTTTCTGATTTTTACCAATATTCAATTTTTCGTATATGTGATTAGTGTGATATTCTTATTAGGGTAGTGTAGCTCATCCATTCATTAACCATTTTAGATCAAGAAGACCAAGATCCAGATCCTAATCAGTAAGAGGATTCTGAGTAGTTCACCACTTGAACTCCTTTCAAGTGCTAGTGAAGGTTGTTCTAGGATGCTTATTTATTCGCTTTGTTTTAATTACCATTTGATTTTTAGAAGAGACATTCCCATAGCCCTATTGAACTTTCTAAATTATTGTGTAAGGAATATAAACCCTAACTCTATTATTTGCTTCCGCATTTAAATTATAAATTTATTTTCTTTAAGGTTCCAAGCATTTACATGAATATATGGTATGTTGTGTGTAATTGTATATGTGTGTATGTATCAGAGATTGTGTGTGCGAATATAAATATATATTTTGTGTGAGATATTAAGTGAGAGTACATGTCTGTATTATAATATATATGTGTATTAATATGTGTGTACACATGGTATGCGTGTTAATGTGTAATCCGTATGTATGTAACAGTATATGTATTTGTTTATAATTGTGTGTAGAAATTAAGATAATTGTATTCGTGTTAGATTATTTACAAGAATTAAGAATCTTAAGTTAATGTAGATTTTAGATGTTTAACTAAGAAATTGAATAAGTTTAAATGATCGAAAAAACAAACACTAAAGAAATAGACAGGTGTAGGTTAGTTAGAGAAATAGATTGAATAAGCGCTAGTAAGGTAAATATATAAAATAGTTCTAGAAATATAGGATTTTAAGTAAATTTAAAAATAAGGTATGTGGCAAGTAGATAGAAGAATAAGAGAAACTTTTGATGATAGAATAAGGAAACTATGAATAATTAATAAAACATTTAATTAGTTAGTCGTGAATCGAGAAGAGGAGGGTGCGTATGTGGCTGAAGTTTAGTGGATATAGTGAACCTCACATGGATAGCTTTGTGAAACCTAGTTCAGAAGTGGATAGGTATTTGTGAACGTGTGGGTCACTTAACAAACGTATCTGCTGTGGTCAATGTGAGATTTGTATGTTTGTTATCCATGCGATGAAGGGACCATTTTCATCTCTCCTTGATAATGATATAACGGACATCGCGCGATAGTAACCAAAATAAGCTTTAAAGGACTAACTAATGTAAAATTATGATCTAGAGTGGAGTAATATGTGTGGTTGAGAAATCTGAATTGAATCCGAGTGGAGAGATTTGTGTGTGTGAGAAAATTCTTTTTGTTCGAGAAAGATGTGAATCCATGTGTATGTGTGTACAAACTATATATGTAAGGCATATGTAAAAGTAATTAGCAAAAGAATGGAACTAAGAATAAAGTTTAGAAGAGAGAATTGAGAATATTAAATATGAATTGAGAAAATGAAAATGTGATTGAAGTGAGGACAAGAGTTAGATCAGAAGAGTAAGGATTATAATATGTTTCGTGTGATAATTTGTTTTGTTGTGTATTTTGATTGTGATGCTTTGTTTGATATTTTCTTGAGCATAAGTATTATTATATTTTGTATATTGCATGAATGTATGTATTTAAGTCTCTGTTATAGAATTCTTTTCTTACTGAGCTCGTGAAGCTCATCCATATTCACCCCCATTAAGGTCAGAGGAGATGAGAAACAAGTCCAAGATCAATAAAAGATGGTGAAAAAATCCTTATTAGTTTCTATTTTAAATTTATAAATTAATTTAGATGACTTAATTATTTGTAAATAAATAATTATTCTGTCACAAGTGATGTGTATTAATGTGTAGTTTTGCTGCATATTTAACATTTATCAGTTCCAATAATTGTAAATGTTGTGCAAAGATTCGTTTCCACCGATATTGGAGTTCAGACTGTTACAATTAACCTCAAGTTCTTGTCCAAAACAAAAATAGAAAATATTTAGTGAATCCCTCATTTTTTAGGTGCGGGGTCTTGGGTGTCCTGATATGAAAATGATAATTAATGAACAAGGTAAGCTACATTAGCTTAGTAAGGATACAAAAATCAGTCAGCACAATATCTTATCAAAACATTGTAGAAAATAATAAAACACCGATGGAATATAAACTTTAAAATTCATTTTATATTTTAAAAACTTCTCATATCTTTCTCATTCACAATATCACCCAATCATACCATGTCCATGTTTGAATAACTACACTTTTACACAGAAACCATCATATCCTAATTCAAAGAAAAACATATATAGAACGCTAATTAGTTGAACATATTTCATATTCAATTGAGATTTATAATTTTATTTACTTTATTGAATTTCATCTGGTAATGCCATTTTGATCGGTATCATTGAGGTTCTATTAGGATCCCTTTTACGTATGGATACTAAACAACTATCAGTCGTCCTCATATTGCAACCCATATGAGCGCCATAATAATTGATAGTCTTCATACTCTAACTTGTATGAGCATCACAATAATCAACTTCGCTAATACCCCAACTTTTATGGGCACCCCAATTACTAGTTATCCTAATACCCTAACCCATATGAGTGCTGATAACTATTTTTTAACCCGTCTGGCTAAGGCTGTATCCACAATAGAGTTCACCATGTAAATAGTACATACCCAACCTCCCTTGTCGATGTCTATTAAATTTATTTTCCTCATCTTTTAAAGGACTCCTTTGAATTTACCCTTGACTTTATATTCCTTTACTTCATAGCCTATGTATGACCAATTTATTCTTGTAGTTTCAGCTTAAACGTTCATTCTAATATTAGAAATTTAATAACTCTCTAACTTCCCAATAAAATCAAATTAATTTGTTATCATTTGTTATACTTACCAACTCATTTTCTAGTTTTCCTGTTTACCACAAATCAATTTGTACAAACATTCACATTGCCCACTACCATACAAACATAATCACAAATACCCCACCTAACACACACTCGTTGTCCTAACCTACAACATGTACATCCTGTAACACCCAAAATTTTCCTTTATTATTTTGTTATTTATTTTTATTTTATTTCAATTTTTATTAGAATTTTTGTTTAATTTTATTCTATTTTAATTTTTAATTTATAAGGTTTTATTTTAATTTAATTTAATTTAAAAGAAATAAAAATAATAATAATAATAAAATGGGGTAAAATTTTATTAGGATAATTTAATTCAAAAATACCCCGTGTCCTGGGGGTGTTTTTGAAAAGAAAATCGAAAAACGGGGGTCAAAATGTAATTTTAAAAAATAGTGACACGTCAACAGCCATGGCAGTAGCCTGGTCAGCAGCCTTGGCCAACCAGGACACGCCGCGTGGCAGGGACGCTGACGCGGGAAGCCACATTGGATGGAGACACGTTGGCGATCAGTTCTCGCGTGCGTGCGATCGGACGACCCAAATCCGTTCCTGCGCGCATGGACGGCCCAGATCAAAGGCGCGCGTGGACGGCCTAGATCTCACGTGTACGGACGGTCCAGATTTGATCATGCACGGACAGTCCAAATCGCATCGCGATAGACGGTCTAGATTTATTTCTAATTTAATCACGATCGGATGACCCAGATTAAATCATGATGGACGGCTCAGATTAAAAAGGGAGGGTTATAAATAATCGCATCCACACCCAACCCCAAACCCTAGCCGCTAGAACCCTTGCCGGAGAAGACGACCCAGCCACTGGAGGAACCGGCCGCTACCACCCGCCGCCGCACCGGAGGACTTTCCGGCCGCCAAACGAGGTAAAATTTATCCCCTTGGCTCGTTTTTCGATGCCAAACCTCTCTGTGGCCAAATCGGAGCCAAACCACCAGCCGATTGGCCAAAAAACACTGCCGAAGTCTAGCGGCGCCACTGCGGATTTCCTCGATTGGCGTCCGATGAGGCCCTTCCCGTTTCCCGTTCGATGTAATTTTTATGCCACTGTGACCACCGTCCTTTTCTCTACAGGTTGACCGGAGCAAAACACCGAATCGCAACTCGCACCGGAGGAGCCGCCGTACCCGAGAGCTTCGCCGCTGGTAAGTCTCAGTTTTCTGGAATTTTTTGGCCCACCGAAGGCCATAGGGGTGTTTTATCATAGGAACCAATGCAAGTTTTGCCAAATTCGACCGAAAATGACCGAAAACGGCCAACCCAAGGCGGATCGTCGCCGTGCCAGAATTCTGAAATTGGCCGAAAGGGCCTTAGGTCTGATTTGAGATTTTTTGGGGACATGTGCAGGCATCAGAAGTGTGTTTTAGTTTTTGGAGAAAAATTTAGAGAATCTAGGGACTGCCTGTAGGTGCAGTGAGAACCCGATTTCATATTTCGAAACAAGTAAGGATCTCTCACCTTATTTTCTATCACGGCATTAAAGCCTAATAAATGATAAAACGGTATTTTATAAATTAATAGATATGTATAATTGATTGAGGTTACTAATGGAGTCCGAATCTGATATATTTTCGGTCAGGCGTTGTTTGATTTATTTTACAGTTTTGAATGCAGTATGGTGCTTGATGTATTTATCTATGGTTTCATATGCATGAATCATGGTTTCATTTATTATGCTTTGAATTATTGTGAACCCGATGTTGTATTGCCTTGTTTGATGTCCATTGCTGGTTTACGTGTTTGTGTTTGATTGGATAATTGAGATTAAGAAAAATGGTAAAAAGGTATGTGAATTGATAATGGATAATGTCGACAGCCTCACTAGATATCCTGGGAGATGGTGGACGGACCGGGTCCATAAGAAACCCTACCGGGAACGTGGTCTCTCATATCGGACGGGGTATGAAGACTTTATGTGTTTTGGCGCCCATACCGGACGGAGTATGGGGACGACCTGTTTCACCCTCAAACCAGATGGGGTATTGAGGTTTATGATTTTGGCGTCCATGCCGGACGGAGTATAGGGACGGGCTTGGAATTAAGTTATTAATGTGAATGGTTCACGTGTAGCGGGGACCCCCTATGGATCCCCATGGATACTAGTAGGCTGATAAAAAAAGGGGTAATTGTTGCTTGATGATTGAAATATAAAAGCATGATATGTGTTATGTTGCAGAGTGTGGGTGATCTTATGATATTTATGATGTAATTATTTTCATAAATTATTTTCATGAATCTCACCGAGGTAGGTAGACAGTAAAAGGTTTTATTATTGATAAATGAGTTTGTTATAAATTATGCTCAATTGGTCGTTTTCGTTTTCTACTAACCTTTACTTTTGTGACAGTGAGGTAGTGTGATGTCTTTATTGGGCTAGTGTAACTCATTCCTTACTTAACCATTTCAGATCAGGAGGACTTGGTTCCCGAGCCCGTTCTGCAGAAAGACGGCGAGTAGAAGCCAAAGAATTTATTAGTTTTCCTTACAGCATTCATTCATAGTATTTCCTTTAAGTTAGTTTATTCTTTTATACTTTAATTCGTTTTAGTTATTGTGTAAGGGATGTTAATCATAATATATTTTATTTCGTTTCTGCACTTAAAATAAATATATATATATTTTCTTTTAATTTCCGAGGCCGTTACACATCCAGTCCTCAACGCAGACATAGCCTGTAGCACCCACACATATCTTTCTCATTTTTGTTTATACAAACCCACAGACAAGCACAATCAATCAAAGTATACATCAGATACTACTTGGAGACTAGTAAATACGTCAACACACACACACACACACACACACACACACACACTCATAGAGGCATTTACCATCAAATTTATTATTGTAAATAACTTATATTGATAATCATAACTGAAAACACATGAGAAACAAATTTATTTGAATTTTTATTTGTTAATATTAAGTTTCTTTAGGTAACTCTTTTTGATTAAGTATTAAATTAGATAGTATTATTATTATTATTTATTATCTATTATTATGACTTCATTTTATTTTTATCATACTTGATGTATTTTATTTTTATTTTGTAATTCTTTTAAGTCTTATTCATCAATTATTTTGCTGTCTAATTTTCTCAAAATTTGACATTCTTCTTCAAATTTTATTTCCTTCTAACTTAAATCATATTTATTCAATCAAATTCAATTTTTATTAATTTATTATCCAACCAAACTTAATTCTTATTAATTATTTGTTCTATTAAATTCAATTCTCACTAATTATATATTCCATCAAAGTCAACTCTCATAACTGTCACCATTTGCCTAATTCTTAATTAAATCTTAGTTTCTTTATTCTTCTCCCATATATATACACACGAACAAACATATGCTTACACACACACACACACACACACACACACACACACACACACACACACACACACACACACACACACACGTACGCGCACGCACGCACACACACACACGTACGTGCACGCGCGCGCACACACACACACACACACACACGCACGCACGCGCGCACACACACACACACACGCACGCACGCACGCACGCACGCACGCACACACACACACACACACTTATTTTGATTAAAACACATTTATATATAATAAAATATAGACACATATATTATTATATTGAACACAAATATCCCATGCATACTAACATACATATGTGTAATGCACACATTTCGTATGTAAGTTTATTCATTTATCATATTTTTCTATTTTTATAATTTACACCATAATATAAATTTTATAACTATAATTGTAAAGTTTATTATTGTTATTTAGATATATATACCATCATGCAGTATTATTTATATTATTTTATGTATAAATACTTATTAAAAGATACAGATTATACATGCATACGAATATTATTTTAATCATATATATCCATACATGCAATTATTTATACATAGCTATATGTATATACATATACACACATGGAAAATATCCGTGTATCTATATATATATATATTTTGTTTCTCTTTATACATTTATACCCAATTCATGCAAATAAATATATTTTCACAGATTACTTATAATTTATATATATTTCTCATGTGTGTAATATGTATGTATACATACACACCATATATATCCTTAATAAATATATATATAGGAATATAACTTAATTTAGTTGTTCTCTTACTACACCGAACCCTAACCATCTCTTTGTTTAAATTTAGATTTTTTATTCAAAATCATGTAAACTCATAATGTATTTATCTTAAACATCATGCATGCCATAGTTTAAATAATTTAAAGAAGAATAACATAAACAAAGTTAACAAAAAAAAACAAATAGTTTGCCCCTATCGATTAACCCGCATGCGTCACCATTTTAAAGAGTTAAACGATTCATTATAATATTTTAAAGTTAAATATTAGATAAACGGATCTAAAAAATAACCATAATTAGTATCCCTACCTTAATTGAAATAGAAAACGGTCAGGTTTCATGGTGGGGATGAGCTTTCCTTCGACCAAAGGTTTACCCTTTTGGATTTGGATTTTTTTTCCTAAATGTGCATAAAAATTAATGAAATCTAAACTATAAAAGAAAAGGGAAAAAAACAGGAAGAAATCAGCTTACCTTTGCCGGTTTTCTTCTTCTAGTGTGGCAGCTCTGCCTAGCTTCACCACTTTCTTCCTATTTCTAGTGACTTTCTCTCATCTTTTTTTTTTTTTTGTTTAGGTTAATTAAAAGAGGGGAAAATGTGTTTTTGGGTGTTTATATAATAGGGAAAGAATAAGGATGGTGAGATGGATTAATTTAGATGACATGGAAGCCACAAAGGGAGAGGGAATCTCCCTATCCATGTACATGGTGACCATGTGGCCACTCTTATCCCCTTTCCTATTTTTTTCCCATTCTAAAATCTCACATGCAACCCATTTTATTTGATTGATCATTTTCTTTATTGTGAAAATTTAATCCTAATTTACCTTTTTTTCTCTATTTTGTTTTTATATTTATTTTACAATTTTTAATTTAATTAATTTACAAAATTTATTATTTTCTAATTAATTTTTAAGTTAATTAATTTTCTAAATTTCTTTATAATTTAATTTTATTATTTTATAAATATTAATATTCCATAATTACTTTTAATTTAATTTTTTAACTAATTAAGAGTTTTAATATGTATTTTTTCAAATCCTTTCCTAATTTATGTTAATTTTCTAAATAAAGTTCCATTCTCCAAATAATTTTATTATTAAATTTAATTTATTTTACAAATTTTTCTAATTTTCTCCCAAATTTCGTAAATAAAATTCGGAGTTTGATTTCAAAGCTATTACATAAATTGTATTTAGGGAGTACACATAAGACAATAAAAATTTCTTATAAGAGAGATATGAATAAATGTTTACTACAGGATCAATAAGGAATGATTATAAACTCTATTTCATGGTTCATATGATTATAACTATGACTGTAATTATGTCTTATAGAAGCGTAACTATGACTAGGTTTATATCGATAGTAGAAATTATCATTTCCTTATGTGATTGTGATTGAATGATATGAAAAAATAATGAATTTATGCGCATGTGTGTTGGTTGTGTTTGGTGAATGATAAAAATTTATTTCAATATAAATATATATGGAAAAAGGTACTTTATATGTGATTATATGCAATTAATACAGTTATATGATTGTATTAAGGAGAATGAAAATTGACCAAATTTGTATATGTAAAATTAAGTTTTGAAATTGTGGATGTTTCATGAAAGAATTGGGGTACATGTGAAGTGAGAATAATAGTTTAGAGATTGATATATGGTAGTATGGGTATTGGACGTCAAATTTACATATAGAGTTGCCGAGTTGGAGTAAAACTAGAAGAGTCGAATCAGTATATTATCTATGCTCTTTGGATTGGAGATTTAAATTATTGTTTTTGAGTACTGAGTATATGCGGCTCACTCTTCTTTATTATTTCCAAAGCAAGGCAAGAAAGCCCAAACCAAAGGACGATCGGGACTATGACAAATTATGAAAAGGGAACATAAGATGAAAAGACACTTGTTTATATAAATATGATTTTTCAGACTTTAAAGTGTTATTTAACTCTTTAGATTTCAAAATATTTTAAATTTTTTTGAATATATTACACTATGTCATAGTTGAGTTATTATAGAATTAGTTGAAAATGCGACAATTGCGATAAGAATATATGGATGTTAATACTTACTATGATGGATGAATGAAAGGTAATAACTATAATTTCTTATGAAATTTTGGGTTATTACAAGTGCTGGATTGTAATATGTGCATAATACGCAGCGGAAGATAAAAAACAATTCAATATGATATATTTATGTTTAAAAAATTATATTGTAGGTTAAAGATCAAATATAAAATATACCTGACAGTGGGTTCTCAAATTAAAATTGTTCGAAAACACGAACACTAAATGCATATCCACACCGAAACAAACCTTTGTTGTTTAACTTTTTTATTAACGAAATTCACAGATAAAATGAACAATATATATGCTAAAATTTTTTAACAAAATTTTAATAGAAAAATTCACTAATTTTTCTTTTTGGTGTACGGCTGATTTTCTAATTCACCTCTTCACATTTTTTCAAACCACAACTCACATATATATATATAGGTGGCATGGGTGGAGGAGTTACTTTTGGACTCTCCCTGTAGACGTCCAAATTTATTTAGACTCATCTACTCTTTTTTTTTTTTCTTTTTAACACTCAAATATTGACATATATATCTCATATATATATGTTTATCCTTTTTAATTATTATTATTTAATAAAATAATTTTATAAATCAATTTAATTTCAAATTAAATTTTATAATAATCTCAATTATTATAATAGTCACACATATTATATTATTACACTAATAATTCAGTAACCAAAAAATATAAATATTAATTTTCTATTTCAAAAATAAAAAAATTCAATTTGTCTCTAATATTAATTATATTCTCAGTGCTAGCAAAGAATATAATAATATTCTATTTAGATAAAAAATTTTATTTATTTGATTAAACTAAATTCTCTAATTTAATTCTCAAATAATTAAATTAATTAATCTATTTAGCAAAAGTTAGAACATTCGTCAGTGTGCGACCCCATAGGTTGAACACTAAACTGGCAGCAAATTGGTCAAACTAATTTATTAATTAAGGTTAGCGTCTAGCACCACTCCTCAATGACTGGATAACATGAAATGTACAATTACTCTCAAGAACTTGCTAAAGAAATATTTAATATTTTCTTCCATCATTATTGCTCCGGGTTAACCCTAGGATATGATTTAACCGTCAAATCCCAATAGGTAACCAATTATGTTTCATGTCAATTATAATTGACTAATGAATGATATAAAAAACTCTTTTCTTCCTTCATTCAATTGTTCTGACCAAGATCTTAATTTAGTCATTATAATAAATGACAACATAGAGTTTAAACTTATTATCAAAATTGACAGATTCTGTCTTGATCAATCATTAATTATACAAGTATTTAATCACACCCAATATTCTTTCAACTACAATTCTATGACTATATGTGTCCAGAATCAAAGTATAATAAATGACTTGTCAATTACCATGATGATCTCAGGTCTAAAGAAATTCTTACATCTCATCAAAATAAGACAATATTCTATTGATAGTTTAAGATAATATTAACAATTAGAAATTCTCAATTAGGTCGGTTCAATGATCATATCTCCATATGTATTATCTATATATGTGATTTAGTTAATGAGATCAACTAATATTTATCTTATAGAGACTATCACATATATACTAGTCTTACCGGATCATTAATATCCTATTTTGATAATCCAACGACTAAGAATATTTTAAATTAAATCATAAAAGATTTTACTCTCATTATCAAGATCCCTATCTTGATGTAAAACCTATAAATTTAATTAAGAAATTTATCACATAAATTAAACGATAAGATAATAAATATGATAATAAAATACTATTGTTATATATTAAAATAAATTGTAAAATAATATAATATTCAATATATTACACAAATAATTAGATCGTGGGCATAACACTTATATCCCCAAAAATCTTCCACTTGCACTAGATCCAATTTGTCATGTACTTCATTCATAACTTTCACTTATGCTTGTCAAACTCCTTTACATAGACTTAGTGAATGGGTCAGCTGCATTATCCTTCCCATCAACCTTTTGAATTTTAATGTCCAAATGTTCAATGATTTCTCTAATCAAGTGGTACCTATGCAGAATGTATTTGGACTTTTGATGCGATCTTGACTCATTTGCTTAAGCGATCACTCCAGTATTGTTAAACAATAATGGAACTGGACCTTCTATTGAAGGAACCACATCAAGTTCAGTTAAGAACTTTTTCATCCAAATAGCTTTCTTAGCAACTTCATTTGCCGCTATATATTCTGTTTCTGTCACTGAATCAGCTACCATAGCTTCTTCAGAACTTTTCTAACTCACTGCACCACCATTTAAGGTGAACACATAACTAGATATAGATTTGCTATCATCTTTATCTGAAGTAAAACTTAATCAATATGACTTTCTAATTTAACTCAAATTCTCCATAGATGAAGAATTGGTCTTGAGTTCTTTTCAAGTACTTAAGTATAGTCTTTAACACTTTCCAATGTTCCTCACCAGGATTTGCCTGATATCGGCTAGTCACTCCTAGTGCATAAGCCACATAAGGATGTGTACATGTCATGGTATACATGAAAGCTCTCACTGTGTTAGCATGTAAGACTCTACCCATCTGTTCAGGGGTCTTAGGGCAATTCTCTATGCTTAAAGTGATTCCAGTGCCTATCAGTAGATAAGCCTTTTTAGAATTTTTCATATTAAACCTCTTCAGAATGGTGTTAATGTACATAGACTAGAAAAGTCCAAGCGACTTCTTAGATCTATCTCTATAGATCTTTATTCCCAATATATAAGCAGAACTATTCAGATAGTCAAATCTTAATATTTTGTAATGCTGGTCTGTCATTCCCAATGAGGAATATATCATCTATATACAACACTAAGAAAATAATCGTACTCCCACTAACCTTTTTATATACACAAGGTTCCTCTTCACATATAACAAAATTAAACTTTTCAATTATTTTGTTAAAATGAATATTCCAACTCCGAGATGCTTGCTTTAATTCATAAATGGATCTTTGTAACTTATAGACTTTATCATGATTAGATGGGGATATGAAACCTTTAGGTTGTGTCATATACACATCCTCTTCCAACTCACCATTTAGGAAAGCTTTTTTCACATTCATTGGCCATATCTCATAATCATAGTATACAGCTACAACAAGTAGAATCCAAATTGATTTGATCATTGCTACAGGGGAAAATGTTTCGTCATAATTAATTCCCTCCTTTTGACGATACCCCTTAGCAATAAGACGAGCTTTATAGGTCTCCACCTTTCTGTCTACTCCAATCTTTTTCTTAAAACCCATTTACAACCAATAGGCTTTATATTCTTTGAAGTTTCAACCAAAGTCCAAACTTTGTTGACCTTCATGGATTTCATTTCAGATTCCATGTCATTTATCCATTTCTCAGAATCAGAACCTTACATAGCCTCTTCATAGGTCTTGGGGTCATCATCATCATGATTAACCTCATTTGTTACATTATCTTGCACTAAAAGATTTAACCTATTTCGTGCACGACGTTGTCTACCGGACCTTCTCAGAGGTTCGTGTGCAATTTACTCACTTTGTAAAACATCACTAATCCATATCTTGAATAATAACTTTAATGGTTTGGTCACTAAGATATTCTAGGAGAATATCTTAGTGATGATTTTACTAGGGGTTTGTTTACCAGACCTTAGCACTTTAATGCTTTTGTCAGTCTGTTTCTCAACTTCGCTATGGAATCTTTTGAATATTTCAAAAGATTCAGATTTATATTTCATAAGATAAACAAATGTATATCTTGACATATCATTAGTGAAGGTGATAAAGTGAGAATATCTTCCTCTGGCTTGAATTTTGATGGGGCCACAAATATCGGTATGAATTAGTCCCAATAATTCAGAAGCTCTTTCTCCACTTTCAACAAATGAAGATTTGGTCAATTTTCTTTTAAGACAAGATTCACAAGTTGGATATGATTCATATTCATATTTGTTAAGATAACTCTCTTTGTACAACTTGTTTATTCTTTTCTCTCCAATATGACCAAGCCTACAATGCCAAAGATATGTATAATTTACTTGATCATCTCTTTTTCTCTTAGACTATAAACATGCAAAATTGAGTTTTCATTCATATTGGGTAAGACATAAATACTATGTTGGAGATAACCATTTGCATATAAATTATCACCATTATAAATATAACAAACTCCATTATTCAAAATAATACAAAAACCATGTTGGTCCAAAAAAAATATTAAAATTATGTTCAAAACAAATTTAAGAACGTAATAACAATCCTCCAACAAAAGTACTTTGCCCGCAAGCATCCTTAGAGAAATTGATCCTACAGCTAGAGCTGCAACTTTTGCACCATTCCCAGCTTGAAGATTAACTTCTCCTTTCTTCAATCTTCTGCTAATCTGTAGTCTCTGCAACATATTGTAAATGTTAAAATCACTACCAGTATCTAATACCCACATAGACGGATTAATAGAAGTTAAAGAAATCATGAAAACACTTTTCATTAAGGTCTTATCTTGTTTTTTATCTTTCAGATATGCAAGATACTCTTTTCAGTTTCTCTTCCAATGCCCTTTCTTCTTACAAAGGAGACATTCAACATCATATTGGTTAGCTTTTGCCTTACCTTTGGGTTTGGTCATGCCACCCTTAGGTGTAGCAGACTTCTTGGGTTTCTTCTTACCCTTACCCTTCCTTTAGAAGAGTTGCCAACCAATATGATAGTTCATTTCTTTTTCTCAGATGCAATTTGATTCCCATAATCAATCAACATATTGAGCATCTCATGAAGATCACAATCCATTTTATTCATGTTGAAATTAATAATAAATTGTGAAAAGGACTTAGGTAGTGACTGCAAGATCAAATATTGAGAAAGTTCTTTACCCAATGTGCACCCTAATTTTTAAAGTTCTTTAATAAGACCAATCATATTCAAAACATGGGGCCCAACTGGAGAGTTAGCAATAAGCTTGAGTCCAAAAAAAGACAGATAACTGGTATCTAACTGTCTTGCTTTGTGCAGCATACATCTTCTTGAGATGATCAATGATTGCATGGTGATCCATATCTTCATGTTTACTCAAGAGTTTAGAACTCATAGAAGCAAGAATAATGCATTTGGCAGTAAGACAATCTGTCAAGTATTTATGAAAATCCTTGACTGCCTCAACATCATCCTCAGGTGGGGTCTCTCTAGCAGGCTTATCGATCATATCAATAAGCTTTTCATGCATGAGAACAATTTTCAGATTTCGATATCAGTCGTCAAAATTTAGTCCAACTAACTTATTGGCATCAAGTATGTCACATAGTGATATAACAGATATATTGAGAAATTTAGAATTAAGAAAAGAAAATGAAATAATATAAGAACACATTTACATATATCATAAAGAAATGAATTTTTATCTAAATGATATTTCCACTAAATAAACCAAACAATTTTAAGAAATCTATATTTTAATTTAGTGAAATAAAGGAATCATCTAACAATATGAATGAGCCCCTTGGTAATCAAGTTGATTTTCACACATATTTTAAAAGAAGGTACTTTTACGAATTATATCCGTATATAACTTCCGTAAATTGGTTTATAATAATGTATTCAATAAATTACACAAATAATTAGATCGTGGGTATAACACTTATATCCCCAATAATAAGTAGCCTCTTTCGACCTACTATGCCTATATATATACTTGACCTGTACAAAACATACTTGAAATGACTACTCTATATTCCTAACAGCAAACCATTGATGTGGATTAGTCCCCTCAATTTTAATAGTTTTGATCGATAAGAAAAAAAGAAAACATAATCTTAATCATATTATTTACATCACGATTAAGAAGTAAGAGAAGAATAATATTACAGAGGATCCTAACCTTTATTGTTATTTTTGCTTATAATCTAAAATAAACCATCATCTTATTTGTCTTTGTTAGAGCAATTGGATAGGATAAGGGAAAGTTTTTGGAATTTGAAAAGTGTTCAAAAGTAGCTTGATCCCAATATGAAATATGAAAGGGAGCTTAGATATGATTTTCTCATAGTGATTGTTTTCTTATTTTTTTACCTCTTAAATTATTGATTAAAAGTACTATAATTATGTGCCAAAGTTTATGAGATATCCAGTCTTATATTACAAATATATTGTTGAGCTTTATATAAAGGAATTAAGTTACACACTGATAATAATTAAAGCTTAAATTTTTACGATTTTGTTGTTTGAGTTCAAAGGGCTATTGTTGTAGTTGTTATTGGACTTGGAATGTTATAATTGCTATCAGAACATGTGTCAGCTTCATGACTTCAATGCAATATTACATACAATATATCTTTAAATTGTAAATTTTAATTGTGATATGCGCTTTCATGAAGATATTAATAATTTGAATGATGTTTACACTTAAAATGCATGACTGTGGAGATTGTGATTGTGATATTTTGGTTTAGAAGTCATTGGACTAGTAATTCTTAGGTTTGGAGCACTACATTTTTTTGTATGTATATGAAATAATTCTTAATTTTTGTTTACGCGTTAAACATAAATGATTATATATTTATAAAATGTGAAAAAGTAAATGTTTATAGCTACGAATGTGCATTTTCTACTTGAATCAAAAAATTAGATAGGACTAGGGTTTTCGGCATGGAACATATCTAACTGAACCAAATATTATTTGATTTGATCCTCTATCACACATCAAGAAACTAAAAAATCAGTTAATTTCAGTTTGATTTAGATCCAAACCAAAAATATAAAAAATAAAAAATATAACAAAATTTTAATTTTAATTTTATCTTTTATTAATTTAGTAACTAGTAAATTAAAAAAAAGGTCCAATTGGACTGGACCATTCTTGATTATAAGATCTCACCTTAGTTTATTATTGGCTCAATCTTATTCGATCTATATATCGAAATGATGGATAGTTTAGTTATAACATTATGATAGAAGCTAGGGGATAAAATCCACCAAAATCTGTTTAAGCTGCTGTTGCACCTTTTGAGAGAATAAATCATTAACTATTAGTGGCTGACTTTCATTAAAAACAAAATGAAAAAAATGGTGACATGCTCATTGGTGAAGGTATTGATTCTCATTTGTATTTGTCTTTTCAAAAAATAATAGAATGTTATCATGCATATGAATAAATGGTGATAACATTGCTTTCGATATTAATTTTTAAATTAGAAGGTTGATTGAAGAATAACATATGAGTCAATAGAATAGTAGCAATTGATTGAAGACTTTTCTCTAAAAAAAAAAATATTTATGTAGAATAGTTACATAAAGGCGTTAAAAAAAGTTCGATGAAAATTTTAAGCAGAACGAGTAATCGATTATCATAAATATTTTTACATTTAGATTAAGCATTTTGTATTTACATACTCAATAAGAAGATATAACTAAATTCAATTTAATATAAATCAATTTAAAGAACACATGATAAAATAATGTTATCCACTTTATATATATTTAAAGTATCTTTATAGTATTTAAATAACAAGTATAGAAAAATCAATTCATAAATTCTCCCCTAACTCTAGCATATCTCCATATTTTTTGATTGTAAAAACTTATAATTTTTTATATTTAATATTTTTTCCTTGACTCTTTTATTATTATTAGGTAACTAATATCTTATATAGGAAGGCGTTAAAATTTTTGAAAAGGCGTGTTTTTCTCATGAGTTACTTAATTCGGCAAAATAGTAGTTAATTTTTCACGTCTTTGAAAATTTATTTATTTTAAAAAAAACTATTTACTTTGGGTTCAACCTTCAAAATTTCTAACAAAAGAAAGCTTTTGGGAATAATCAAACTTAATTTTATTTCAAAAGAAATTAGCCACTCCTTAGAATTTATCAAACTGTAGTTGAAAGTCTGATATTAATTTCACAATCTTGAGAAGATATTTAAAATCTGATTATAGTTCTAATAGAAAAAAGATTAATTATTATTAAAATAGAGTAGCACCAATATTTCTCAGTCAACCACTTCCTCATGTTATTTTAATAATCACCAAATTAATAAATGTTATCAGCATAATTAGTTATCTCAAGTCCATAAAACATAGCAATCTTATGTTCCTAATCAATAGATATGAACAATAAATACTAATTTAATGTAATCTGATTCTCTTCTCATGATACTCAATGCAGATTTTGTAATCTAACTTGTCAGAATCTCTTATTCAATCTTATGTTCCTAATCAATAGATATGAACAATAAATACTAATTTAATGTAATCTGATTCTCTTCTCATGATACTCAATGCAGATTTTGTAATCTAACTTGTCAGAATCTCTTATTAATGCTGGATTCTTTTCTTTATTGGCTACATATATGTACACATTTCTTAATTTCAATTACCATTATTCTTCTATCAACTCTTCTAATTTCCTTCTACTCCAATAAATTTTCACTTTGCTTTCACTGAATCCGATTCGCAATCCTATCATATGGAAAATGATCATCGCATGAGCGAACAAATCACTGCCATAAGGCAATCTGTTTTTTATGAGGTTTTTTTTCTTTATTTTTTTTGAATCTTCTCAATTTATGTAGGTTCCATTATAAAATCTCCAAATAATGTCGATCCTCTTTTTTTTCGTCGAAAAATTGATATTGATAATTTACTATCTCTGATTTAGTTCTTACTGATATCATGGAGAAAAAGATTTTTAGGTTTCACAAGGCAATTATCAACGTTGAGTTGCTACCTACACCATGTATGCATAAATAACTTTTCCTTTTTCCATTTATAGGTTGTATAATTACCCTATATATATAAAATATAAAAAATATATGAGTGGACCTGACAACACACAATTTCTATAAATCCATGTATAATCTAAATGCACATATATTATACAGTATATCACAAAGAGAGTACAGAGTCCAATAGGTATCACGAGGAATTCTTGTATTAGCCTTGACTTGTGCTATCAAAAAAACATCATCAAAATGTAAGTCCCTCAGTTTCTTAAGCTTTTAATTTAATAATGGTTTCTTGTACGCATGCTTGTATGTTTATATGAATTTTCAATTTGCATTCAATTTCATTAACATCTTTATTATTATTATTTTAAAGAAGAGGTTCTATATTTATGTGCAAATTAACTTTTCTTGTGCTGACCCTTTGGTATGACGATCAATCCTTATTGTACATGCAACATCTCCAATACTAATCATAGCATAAGGGTGCTAGATATCAATACAGAATACAAGTGCATTAGATAGAATCTATACATAAAAAATTTTTGCATTATAAAATTCTTTACAAAATATGTGAGTTTTCAATTACATATACAACTAAGAGCAGAAGTGACAACAAAATACAAAATACAAAAAGATATAAAAGAGGACCACTTCTATCATTATGTAAATGGACTCATTAAAGTACGGAACAAGACATGCACTTGTTAACGATCATGGATCCACAAAATCCAAGCAAGCTTCAACAACTCATCGCAAACATCCTCTTCAACGTCATCTGGGAGGGCCCAACATAGAAAGGGTGAGTTCTATGAAACTTAATAAGGCATACAATATTAAATTAAAATAAATAAGAAATTAAAAGCGTTTAATGAAATAACTTTTTTTGCTTACCATTTTTCAATAATCCATTGATGTAAGAAAAACATTTAACATCAAGATCTTCAAATAACATAAATATCCATCAAAAGAGAAAATCAAACAAATTAGACAATAACTGTTATTAAGTGTTTTACGATACTTCGCATGAAGCCCGTTATGACTTTTTATCTGCTGGCTAATATAGACTCCCAACTACCATTGTGGTGACTCTAACAGCAACTTATGGCTTGCTCAACCACAACAAATTTATAGCTCACTACACCATAGCTGATTTGTGGTTCACCACACCATAACTGATTTGTGGCTCGCCACACCATAGCATGATTTGTGACCATGACCGTGCCAACTACGGTGATCCTAAAGACTATGACCATAACCATATTTCACCATAGTGGTCCTACAATATCCTATGCGCTTTCGTGTTGTCATCCACAAGAAGTGGTCATCTCACCTCTTTCCAGATAAGATGGGGACAACATAAGTAGATAAAATAGTCTAATGGATTATTCATGTTTTATGTACCATGCCATGTCAACAATTCATATAAGTCATTCTTGCTTTAATATCATTTGGATTTGTTATAATAATGTATGCATTTTCAATACATGCATTTAAATGATGTTATGAGAAATAACTCATCGCACTCTCAAAAGCATGCTGCAATTAAGCTAAAAATCAACATTCATTTCTTTAAAAATCATGCCACAATCATGCAATAAAAGCAACATGAATTTCTTTATTTTTCTAAAAAGACATCTTAGAATGTGTAAGAAAATACTGAATTCCTTACCGATACAAATGACTCTTTGTAAACTAGTCCCCCTTATCTTAAAACTTTCCTTCTCTCTCTAACTTTCTTTTTCTCTAGAATTTTATCTTTAAAGCTGAAAATGGGTGAGAGAGTGGGGGAAGAGATCTTATTTATAAAAAGAGAGGACCACTGGATTTGCGATGCATGTCGCGAATCGTGAGAAGAGAGAAAATAATGACATCATCATGACATCATCGATGCAATTGTTCAAGGGAGGCATGACTCCCAAGGCAGTGATGGCGGTAGGGTAGAGATTGGTGGTGGTAGCAGCGACGATAGGCCGATGGTAGGCGGCAGTAGGTCGGTGGTAAGAAGCGGCAAGCGGTGGTAGGTGGCGATAGGTGGTAGTAGGTGGCAGCTCGGGGCCCAATGGGCCGCACACAATCCAATTTTGTCGTGTGAGAAAGGCTAGGCTTGGTGCGCGTGTAGCTAGCCTGTGTGCATGAATGGTGCACTGACACGTGCGTAGGGCTAGGCCCTTACATGCACAAGCATCTTGCGCTTGTCACATCATAGATGGCGTGTGGTACAACTCCCAGGCGGATGGGTCGTGCGCCTTGCGCGTATGCCTAACCAGCCTTGCGCGCGTGCGCACGAGCAATAGCTTGCGGGGCATTCCTACATGGACATGCGAATATGCCCGTGCGGGCTGGGGGATTTTCCGCCATGGCTTTCTCCATTTTTCTCTCCTTTAATTTAAATCTTTAATTTTGAAAAAAAAAACCAAAATAAAATAAAATAACGATATGAACATTAAAATAAATTTTGATAATTTAAGGAATAACAACAGAAATTCAAAATAAAATAAAATAAAACGAAAAATATTACAACACAAAAATTTTAATGGCCAAAGGCACCAATGAAATAGTCTTAATACCACATGAAGCATAAAGTTGCGAGGCGTCACAATACATACATTTCAATACCATCTTACTCAGATATTTTTTTAATCGAGGATTTGTTCAGAGCATCCAGGTGGCAAACATATATATATGTATATATATAATATTAATAATAAATCTTGGAAAACATATATACATATATATATATATTTAAATAAGAAAAAAATAAAAGAGAAAAATGAAGAAAGAAAAGAAGAACCCAGAGTGTGTACTCTGGAAGCAGAGAAAGAAGACATGTGGCATGTATATATAAGTGTATACATATAGTTAAATAAAGAAAAAAAGAAGAAAAAAAAGAGAAATATAAAAAAAAAGAAAGAAAAAGATGCAGAGCGTAGGAGAATATGATCCAAGCGGCAAATATATATATGTATATATATATATATATGTAATTAAATAACAAAAAAAAAGGAAAGAGAAAAGAGAGCGAGGAGAGAGATGTAACTATGAGAGGAGAGAGAAGGTCGAGTGGTGTCACGACCGAGAGAGAAGGGTCGCCTGGTGTTACATGATGCCTCAATTGAGAGAGAAAGAAAAAGGAGGAGGGTCACATGGGTTATGCGATGCGGTGACACGCAACTTAGAAAAGAATGAGAAGAAGAGAGAGAAGAGTCATGGTCGGGTAGAGAGAGAAAGAGAGAGAGAGAGAAAAAGAAGAAGAAGAAGGAGAAGAAGAAAGAGAAGAGAATAGGACAGACTTGTTAGAAAAGAATTTCGTACGCGTGGCAGAAGAAAGATTTATGTGCGACCAGAGAGGAAGTGTGTGGTGGCCATGGTTTGTGGTGGGGGAGATGAAAAGCAGTTGCAGGGAAAAAAAGAGAGAAAAGATAAGAAAGAAAAGAAAAGAAGAAAAAAAAAAGAAAAAAAGAAAAAAAATAGAAGAGAAAAAAAAGGAAGAAAAAAAGAAAAAAAAGGAAAAAAGAAGAAAGAAAAGAAAAAAAAGAAAGAAGAAAGAAAAAGAAGAAAAAAGAAAGAAAAGAGAAGAAAAAAAGAGAAAAAAAAATAAAAGAAAAAAAAAGAAAAAAAAAGGAAGAAAAAAAAAGAAGTGCGGCGACTAGATCTACTACTGGTACGTTGCAATGGCGACATGCATTGATCTCGGCATCAACATGTGGCATTTTTGGTGACACGTGAATGATAGTGTGTGGTGATGCTAGCGACTGGGATCGCGTGTCCCAAGGTAAAATTTGTTCTCAATTTGCGTTATATACTTTCTGAAATTATTCGTAATTTAATATGTGTATTTTTTATTGTAAATGAGAAAAATTATCCAAACGATATCCGAATTTTTGAAAGGAATGTAGATCGAGGTAGAAAGGATTTTTAAAGCTTTCTCGATCATACCATAGTAAGAAATGGGTTCATTATGTATGAAGAACTAATATTGTGTGTATAAATTATAAATAATTTGTGTAATTATTTATACATAGAATTGTGTGTGCGTGTTTTGTATAAGTAAACCTACATGGTGTATGTGTATGAATTGGATATGAATTGATAAGAACAGAATTGATTAAAACAAATACGTAAATAGTTATGTATATGGTATGCTGTGTGTAATTGTATATGCATGTTTAAATTTGGATATGTATGTATGTATCAGAGATTGTCTGTGCGAATATAAATACATATTTTGTGTGAGACATAAGTGAGGGTATATGTCTGTATTATAATATATGTGTGCATTAATATGTGTGTACACATGATATGCGTGTGAATGTGTAATATGTGTGTATGTAACAATATATCTCTTTGTGTATAATTGTGTGTAGAAATTAAGATAATTGTATTCGTGTTAAATTATTTATAAGAATTAGGAATCTTAAGTTAATATAGATTTTAGATGTTTAAATAAGAAATTGAATAAGTTGAAAAGATTTAAAAAAAGCTCCAAAGAAATAGAGAGGTGTAGGTTAGTTAGAGAAACATATTGAATAAGCACTAGTAAGGTAAATATATGAAATAATTCTAGAAATAGAGAATTTAAGTAAATTTGGAAATAAGGTATGCAGTAATTAGATAGAAGAATAAGAGAAACTTTTGATGATAGATAAGGAAATTGTGAATAATTAATAAAACACTTAACCCGTTAGTCGTCAATCGAGGAGGGGTGGTTGTGCGAATGGCTAAAGTTCAGCGAGTATGGTGAACCTACACATAGATAGCTTTGTAAAACCTAATCCAAACGTGAATAGGTATTTGTGACAAATAAAATAAGATCAACAACAAAATATACATTCTTAAATAAAATTAAGAATTCTAAATAAAACTAATAAAACTAAAAATAAATATAATCAAAGCACTAAAACATAAATAATAAAAAAACTAATAACTAAATATATTACAATAAACCAAAAAGTATATGATTAAGGGGAGTTAGTGAATAGTTCTATAAGGATGAAAAAAAGACAGACTGGGAGAATTAGAATAGTGTAAGATATAGAGTAAGGTTAACTAAGAAAGTGTACAAAGTCTCTAGGGAATATAATTAGTCTTTTAATAAAAATATAAATATCAATCTTAACTAGAATAGGAAGGAAAAAAAAACAAAACAAAACAAAAACTTGGAAGAAGTGAAAATTTAGAGTTAACCTATTTAAGATTGGTATGGCTAAAATTCAATGGTGTAGTGAACCCTATCCTTGGGTGATTGGAAACCCTTCCAGAGATGGTTGAGGTGTGTGTTGTGTTCTAGGTCATCTGATAACAAACTACTGTGACCATTCTGTGTGTTTTGGTTGTGTATGTATCCCCTTGTAATAGTGGAAATCCTAATCCCATAATGGTACCAATTGGATAACAGAGTCATTCGTGTAATCTCAAAGAAAAATTTAAAACTTTAATAACTTTAAATTTATGATTGTGTTGGGACAAGTCAAGAATCGGGGATACCCGCTAACGGGGTTACGGATGCCTCTATTTAAACAAAAACTTGCGAAAAATTCTAGTATGTGAATTTTTGGGATAAATATGGATTAGAGGGAAACTGATGGATGAGCATGGTTTTGGAACTTGAGATGATGTGATAATAGTGTGCGATATAAAGTGGTTACAATTAGGGAATTAAGAAAGGAAAGAAATTAGGGGGATAATGAGAAAATAATGAAAAAGAAGAATTTTAAGAGATAACTAGCTATAATTTTTTAACAAAAATTTATGTTGTCATACTTGTTTGATCAACAAATTTATTTATATTCTTCTAAAGACAAAAATTACAAAATTTAAAATAGTTAAAACAAAATATTCAAGGCTATTTCATCTATCTTATTTTTCTTAATTCACTTTTCCTTTTGAGCTTCATTGTTCTAATAACACTCACAATCTTCATCTAGAATTCTAAATTCTCATAAAAATTATCTTCTAAAAATAAAAAAAAGATGTAAAACTATATAAATTGTTAGAAGATTTTTTAGGTTAAAAAGACTAGAAGCTCAAGTTTTTGTTGCTTATAATTTAAAAAAATATATTGTGGTGTGATAAACTTTCAACATTATCTCAACAAAATTATTTTTTACTTTTCAAAGTAAATGGCTAATGAGTTCTTCCGCATAAAGATTAAATTAAAAAGTAAATTTTATTTGAAATGACTCAAATTGTACTATAATGGTAGCCATAAAACTAATAAAATCATTGTTCATAATCATTTTATATAAATTAAGTAATAAAATCATTGTTCATAATCATTTTCTATAAATTAAGTAAAATATCCAATGAGTATAATAAAATCACGTTGCAAATAGTCATGGATTCTTTGTTTAAGAAATCACATTTTAAAAGCCATAATTCTCTATTTATTTTAAATAGTTTATGATTCTTTAATTGAGTTAAAAAATTTCCTAAGTTATAGTATAAAATAAGACTTATGCTTTTCACAGCTTGCATAAAATAATCAACTCTACACAGTTATTCTCTTCTCACATTATAATTATTCTCAAATAATTAGTTAGTTCTCTTGATTGATGCAAAGAAGAAGTATCGTCGAAAGTTGTTTACCTTCTCTATGTATTTTATATTGTTATCGTTATCTACTCATGTTTTTATATTACAATGTACTTTGATTAGGGTGTTAAAGGATATTTTAAAATTTTAATTAACAATTAGATCAAGTTTTTAAGGTTAATTATTAATAAAACTTTTTATATTGGTATATAAATTCAAGATTTAAAGTAGAGATATATTATTAAAATAATTAATCACATTATTATAAAGTATAGTCGATGTTTTTGTGTAACGTGGCTTTTTACCTTACGTGTGGTAATAAACTTCTATCATTATCTCAATAAAATTCTCTTTTTTTAACTTTTAAAAAAATAAATGATAAATAAGTTCTTTAATGCATGGTTAAAATTCAAAGTTAATTTTAATACAGTTGGTGACCATAGAATTAATTAAATCAATACTTTCAATTATTATATATATATTAAGTGAGATCTCACATAAATAAAATGAAATCGCATCTCAAATAGTAGTGGATTCTTTATTTAAGTTAAAGATTTCAAAAAATGAAATCACTTTCCAAATATCCATAGATTATTTATTTAAGTTCAAAGATTTTATAAGTTATAGTATAATAAAATCTTCATTTTCCACGACCTATATAAAATACTCAACTGTGTATGTCATTTATCCTCTCATTACAATTAAGTTGTTCTTTAATTAAACTAAATCTTCTTGACTGGTGTAACAAAGAAGTATAGTGAAAAGTTTGTTTTCGAAAGCCTACATAACCTCTAAAGTTATATATTATAGATTAAAGTCATGGATACGCACTTAATTTTCATTCATTCGAAGAAAAAAAAAATGCATTTCTTTCCATTCTTCATAATCTTCAGTCACAAATATACAATCTATGTTAATATTTTCTACAGTCTAAATATGAGGTCATAAGGTTTAAAAGAGGAAGCTTTGGAGAAGATCCGTACCAAAAAAATCTTACGGGACCTAAGATCATGTTGCACTCGTTTCCACTCGGTAAGGCTTACCTTATGCCATCCATACCAACATCCTTTTCCATTGTAGATGTGTTTTTCTTAGATAGTTTTCTTTATTATAAATTACTAACTATATGGATAAATTAAAATTATTGTTACAGCTGAATGGCTTCAATTTCCTTCACACATCTCATTGGGAGCTTCACTAGAAGAACAAATTTGATATGTTTGTTCCTGATCCATACAAGATTAAGTTTAACAAGATATCATGTTACAAGTTTGATGACCATGAAATAGAGCAGGGGAAGTTATATATGAGGAAAACAATCGACTTGGGAATTGGTTCTTGTAACTCTTAAGAAAAATGTTCTTAAAATTGATCATAATGTTGTATATTGTAACTGCAAGCTTTTCTATTTCTCGAGACCATCGAAAGAAGCTCGAATATCTATTTATGAGGCTTCTAACAATACTAATCATATGTTGATTTAAATATGACATATAATTGTCCATTTACTATTTGTTTAACGAACTATGATACATGAATCCAATACACTTAGTTTAAGTTTATTAGTTTGGATTACTAATGCGATATATTACTTCGATTTTAGTCATCCCATTAAAAGAAGATTATCTTTAAAAGAGTGATAAGATGTTATATAACAGAGATAGTTTTTAGTGGTAGTTAAGACTTTATAGTCACTTCAATAGAACTTTGAGAAAATTTCTTCTGCTCGTTTTACCATTTACATAGGATATACTAATTTTTTAAGTCTGAGACAATCTTTGACCATGCACCATTCTTTAGTGGTGTCTTACTATCAATCTATTTAATAATTTTATATTTCATCTCTCAAAAAGAATTTAGGTATCTGATTTTTCTAGAACTCAAGAATTTTGAGCATTAACAAAAACATCCAATTCTTTAATAAACCATTAGTTTTTAGGAAATAATACCTGCACATATTTTAAAAAAAGTCAATAGCATATCACTAGTTTCTACTAAATTAGATTCTTTATTTTATTTAGAGATTTAAGTAAAATTCTCTAAAATAATAAGATTATGATAAATCAAAAAATAAATTCAAGAATACCTCAAATTTCTTTTAAATATACTTTATATGTACATTTTTTACAAATATAAATATGCTTACTTAAACAATATGTAGCATTATTATAAAAAAGTTTTTCAGATAGAAAAAGAATATATATATATATACATATATATCCTCTATTGTCCTTTAGTTCTTCTTTCATTAATTCCAAAGAGTTTTCTTTCTCTTCTTCAACCCCAAATTCTAAACATAAATTTTCAAGTCTAATCATCACCCATCATACAACGACAAGCAATTTTGATAAAAACTTCCAATGCTTGCCACCACAGAGCCTGAACAAATGACAACTAGTCAGAGAGTCTTGTCGTCCACCACCTCCATGCCTAGAGCCTCTGCAGATGTTGCCGCCAACACTGTAGGGATTTGTGAACTACACGGTGGAAGATGGCATACGTATTTAAATTTCAATTGAAAGTGGTGATCAAGCTCGGGTCGTTAATCAAAAAACATGATAATACAATTTGGATTTTATGTATAGCCAACATAAAGTCTTAAAGATAAAACTTTCAATCTGCGTAATCATTAAGCCAGATTGATGATTAGGGGAGATTAGGGTTGTGTATTCTGCATATAATAAATACAGGTGCGGCGCTAATAGTCCCTAAAGTGATTCTTGCAGCAAACAAAGCAGACACAAGAGGTGCATTAAACATCTTTTACCTCTTGTGCACCCTCTGAAAATTTTGCAACTTCCCTTTTCTTCATCAGCATCATAGTTTATTTTTTAGAAATACATATATATACATTACTCAGCATAACATGTAGTGGATTTGGACATGAATATATACATATACAACCAAAATAATGATAAAGATTTACCTCCCATAAGGCCAGTCGAGGCACCTCCACCTTTTATTAGCCAAAGCATCATGGTAGATGTTGTAATCCCTTATAATGTGGGGGTGGAAGTGTTGATCCCTTTTACACCTTATGCAGGCAATGAACTCGCCTCGATGGAACTGCTGTTTTCTACCAATGAGTCTTGATTTGTTGTTTAGGTTTATAGCAAGCTTGTAGTATTTCATTTTGTACTTCTATACCAATAGAAGATCTTATAGGTACTCATTCTATCCATAAAAGTTGTGAGAGAAATAAAAAATTTAATTATTTTTTACATTTATACAAATAGGAGATCTTGTAGGTATTCCTTCTACCTATAAAATTCGTGTGACAAATGATAGATACTCAAATAAATAAACTAAGTCACAAAGTTTATAAGTAATCAATATCTTAATAGTAATTTATTTTATCACAAGATTTAACATTTTAGTATAGTACACATTGAATTGCTAATTGCATCTCTATGACACCACTCTCACCTACTTAATATTAATTGATAATTCCATCTTATATATATATTTATATGCCTCCATTTATACATAATGTGAGAAAAATATTGTGGCTAAAAATTAGTTTTAAGGCTAAAAAGTGAGGTGAAAATGAAGAGACAACATAATATGAGGGGAAAAAAAGTTGACTGTGAGCTAAGAGGGAGAGAGAACAAATTAATTACTTGAATAAAAAAACATCCAAGGAGGATGAATTTTTCATTTTTAAGCTCTAATAAACCATGTGGTGGAATAATTTTTTTATGTATAATTATCTTTTAAAATTTCGTACGAGGTTAGTAATAAGTTAAAACTAACTCAAAAAACTTACAAATGTATCACATTAATTAAACTTTCAAGATCAGTAATAAGTTAAGTTAATATTATAAAGTAAAGTTTGTACAAGTATTCAATCATTTTAAAGGCTCACAAGGTGCTAAATATTGTGACCATGTAAATCTTTAGTTTACAGTTTAAAATGTTATCATTTTTTACTTATATTTTTTATATTACACTATGTAGGATGTTAAAAGGTATTTTAGAATTTTTATTAACAATTAGATCATGTTTTGGTATATAAATATATGATTTAAACTAAAATATTGCATTAAAATAAGTAATCAAATTATTGTAAAGTATAGTTGATTTTTTAAAAGAAACAAACAAATGTATCACATTAACTAATAAAAACAACGAAATCTATGAAAAGAAATAATGAGAATTTAGAAATGAAATAAAAAATTTAGTATGTTGATCAAGACTTCATTCTTAAAAAAGAAAAAATTAATGATCACATTTTTTTTAAGCCAAGACTTTTGAATATTAGGAAAAATATCCAATTGTTTAATAAACTATTGTTCCTCATTAAATAACAAATGCATTTGAAGATAAAAAAAATACAGTTGGATATCTCAAATTTATACCAAATCAAAATCTTGATATCTTATAAGGATTTTGATGAAGTTCTCTTATATAATATTATTATGACAAAATAAAAAAAAATTAAACTTTACCACACACTTTTTATACAAATCACATGTGTACATAAAAAATGAGTTAATTTTTGTTATGTACTTTTTATTCTTAAATCACTAATTTGAAATAAAAAATTATTAAGTGATTGTGATCTTTTAAGTTTTGTTTCTATAATTTTTTGACAAAACTTTATGGTGTCATACTTGTGTGGTCAACATATTTATTTATATTATGAAGTAATTAACACTTAATTATCTAATTTTAATCCATTATCAAAGTAATAACTATACGTACATGCATGGTATGGTAAAGAAATGTAAAGAGGGTAGACTTGGTTAACCGTTCTCATTAAATTTGTCTTTAAAAACAAAAATTACGAAATTGTAAAGTAGTTAGCAGAAAATATTCAAAGCTATTTCTATCTATCTCATTTTCCTTAATTCACTTTTTCTTTTGAGCTTCATTTTTCCGATAACACTCACCATCTTCATCCAGAATTCAGAATTCCTATAAATCTCATCTTCTAAAAATTAAAAAAAAGTTGTAAAACTAAGTAAATTATTAGAGGATTTTTTATATTAAAAGGACTAGAAGATCAATTTTTCATTTCTTATAATTCAAAAAAATAAAATGCAGCATGATTAACTTTTAACATTATCTCAACAAAATTATTTCTTACTTTTCAAAGTAAATGGCTAATGAGTTCTTCCATACAAAGATTAAATTTAAAAGTAAATTTTATTTAAAGTGACTCATTTTATACTTAAGGGCATCCATAGAACTAATAAAATCAATAATCATAAGTATTTTATATAAATTAAGTAAAATATCTAATAAGTATAATAAAATTATGTCCAAATAACTATGAATTCTTTATTTAAGACAACACATTTTAAATAACACAATCAAATTTAAAAGTAAATAAGGGTCTAGCTTCATTTAATACAAACTTCAGTGATAAATCTACTTCCAGAAATCATTGGTTTGACAAAAAGAAATTGTAACCCACTGTTGACAGTGTTGGCAACCCCTCTGTGTTTTCTAGTCATTTAAAGTTGATTTGTTCACGCATATAGGTTGTTTTTGAATTCTTCAAGAAGGTAAGATCTGTAGTAATATATTTTATGCATGCAATGGTATTTTATAGATGCATTAAGAATAAGTTTAGTTTTCAAATATGATCTCTGTTGCAGTTTTAGGATTGAGTGAATGTGTGTTTGTCATGCATCTATTTGATTTAAAATCTACAAATTGGATGGATTTTTGTGTATACTTACATTTGATAAACTATTTATTGAAGGATGGTAAGATGGAAAAATATAAACTGTAACACCCAACCTTTCTTTTTTTTAATTATTATTATTATTATTATTATTTTTATATAAATTTAATTATTATTTATCTGATTTTAATTTATTTTATTTAATTTTAATTTGATTTAATGAGAATAATAATAAAAAAGGTAAAAAAATTAGTTAGGGATTTAATTGAAAATAATTTTGGGAAAAAGGGGTGAAAATTTGAGTTTTGAGGGTATTTTTGAAAAGAAAATCGGAAAGCGGGAGTCAAAACTCAATTTAGAAAAGTTATGTTATGTCAGCTACCCGGTCAGCAGCCCCGACTAACCAGGACGTGCTAGGTGGCAGAGAAACTGACGTGGGAGGCCACACGGGGAGAGCCACGTTGGTGATCTGCGTGCGCGCGATCGAACGGCTGAGATCCATTCCCTCATGCACGGATGGCCCAGATCAAAAACACGCATGGACGGCCCAGATTGCATCGCGCACGGATGGCCCAAATTGAATTGCGCACAGACGGCCCAGATTGAATCGCGATGAACGGCCCATATTCGCTCCCTATTTAGTCGCGATCGAACTATCCAGATTAAAAGCGATGGATGGTCCAGACCAAAAGCGGATGGGTATAAATAACCCCATCCGCACCCAAACCCAAACCTTAGCTGCCAGAGCTCCTCGCTGGAGAAGACAGCCCAGCCGCTGGGGAGCTGACCGCCGCCACCGTACCGGAGTAATTTTCGACCGTCAAACGAGGTAAAAATTTTCCCTCTTGCATGAAATTCAATTTTAAACCCACCCATGGCCAAATCGAAGTGAAAGAACCGGCCAATTGGCCGAAAAATGCCGCCGAAGCTTAGCGGCGTTGCCACGGGGTGTTTTGGAAAATGCCTCCGATGAGGCCCTTCCCGATTCCCGTTCGATGTGATGTTTCCACTATTGTGAGCATCGTTTCCTTCTCTACAGGTTGACTGAAGCAAAACACCCAACCGCAACGTGAGCCGGAGGAGCCGCAGCACTGGAGAGCCCCACCACCGGTGAGTTTTGGTTTTCCATTTTTTGTGTTTCTTTCAGAAAATTTGTTCCATGATGTTTGTTAGTACTTTTGAGTTATCGTGTAAGGGATGTTATCCTTAACTTTTATTTTGCTTCCGCACTCAAATTATTATATGCATTTCTTTTTAAATTTTTGGAGTCGTTACATAAACGAATGGGGAAGGTACGGGTTTGGAAAAGAAAAAAAATGTACATATCTCCTTGTGGGTTAGTTTTCTACAAAGAGCAAAATTGGAAAAAAAAATTTAAAATAAATTAAATCTAGAAAATGAATTAACTATAGCAGTTTTAAAATAATTAACAAAATTAATCAAGAAAAGTATAATAAAGTAAATAAAAGAAGTAAATTGCCAAAATAAAATTAAAAATATATATAAAAAATAATTAAAAGAAATAAATTATCAAAATGAAATAAAATAATAAAGCTCTACAAAAAAGTTAATTAAGGGAATTATGGATAAAAGATGAAATCTAGATGAATAATTAAGAAAGAATAAAAAAAACTAATAAAAAATTTAATAACTAAAATATTTAGTAAATATGCCTATTCAGTACTTAGGAGGGGTATTACTGGAATTACTGTTATGATTGTTATCACTGCTTACTATTTATTGGTAAGAACCCTACTCTTAAATTGGGTGGATACTGAATTGTTTACTATTTACCATTTACAGATATAACTATAATTCCCCTTTCTAAGAGGTAGTGGTGTCCTCACTGCCTCCTTGGTATCTGTTTAGGCGTCTGCATGTAGTAGGGTTATAATTATTAAAATAATAAAATTTTATAGTAAAATTTCAAATATAAGTTCAATCTTATTTGTATGTGTGTTGGATGATCGAGTACAATATTGAGCGCACTATTGGTATGATAGTGATAACTAAGATTATTGAATGATTGATAGAAGTACTGAAATTGGTATAAATTAAATTGTAGTTTCATAAGCTGCATTTATTGGTTTTTAAAACATCTTTTGTGTAAATCTATTACCGTTTGTCTTATTGAGTTATTAGAACTCACCCCTCATCCAATTCCCCATATTATAATGAAGATCTACCTCTGGGCGCCTGTTTGGATATGTTCCATGAGGATTAGGATAAGATGAGTTTTGTATATTTTGAATACTGGCAAAAGAATTATATTTTGTTAGTTAACTTAAACTGATGCATATATCTAGATAGTTAACATGTGTCTCAGAATACTGAATGTATGCTAGTAAGAGATGGAATGTTCAGCAGTAGTATATTTAAAAAAAAATTATTTAATAGATATATTTGACATTGTTACTCTCAGGCATCGGGACGTCACACTTATATTTTTCACAGCCTATAGAAAATAATCAAACCCACACATTTATTCTCTTCTCACATTGTAATTGTTCTTCAATAATTAGCTAGTCCTCTTGATTGATACAAAGAAGAAGTATCGTGGAAAGTTAGTTACCTTCTCTATGTATTTCATATTGTCATCATTATTGACTTATGTTTTTATATTACAATATACTTTAAGTATTTCAAAATTTTCATTAATAATTAGATAATATTTATAAGGTCAATTACTAACCAATCTTTATATATTAGTATATAAATATATTATTTGAAGTAGAGATATTGCATTAAAATAACTAATCATATTATTGTAAAGTACAGTTGACGTTTTTGTATAACAGACTTTTTACCTGATAGGTGGTGATAAACTTTTATCATTATCTTAATAGAATTGTCTTTTTTAACTTTTAAAAAAATAAATGACGAATAAGTTCTGTAACGCATGGATTAAAATTCAAAAGTTAATTCTAATACAATTGGCGACCAGAAAATTAATCAAATCAATATTTTTAATTATTTTATATATTACATGAATATATAAAATCACGTCTCAAATAGTGATGGATTCTTCATTTAAGTTCAAGATTTAAAAAAATGACCTTTACAAATAGTCATAGATTCTTTATTTAAGTTCAAAGATTTTATAAATTGTAGTATAATAAAATGTACATTATCCACGACCTGTATAAAATACTCAACCGCATGTGATTTATCCTCCCATCATAATTCAATTATTCTTCAATTAAACTTCGTCTTCTTAACTGGTGCAACAAAGAAGTATAACAAAAAGTTAGTTTTTCGAAGCGTACATAATCTCTAAAGTTATTTATTATAGATTATACTCAAAGGTATGCACTTAACCTCCATTCATTCTAAGAAAGAGAAAAAAAATAGGTTTCTTCCAATTCTACTTCATCTTCAGGTGCAAATATAAAATCTAGATGTTTGATGTTAACATTTTCTATAATCTAAATCTTAGGTCATAAGTTCTAAAGGAGGAAGCTTTGAAGAAGATCTGCACTAGCAAAATCTTACGGGACCAAAGACCATGTTGCACTCATTTCCACTCGATAAGGCTTCTTCCTTTTCCATTATAGTTTTATTTTTCTTGGATGATTTTTTTATGATAAATTACTAACTATATAGATAAAATTAAAATTAGTACTCCAACTGAGTGGCTTCAATTTTCTTGACACATCTCACTAGGAGCTTTACTAGAAGAACACACTTAATATGTTTGTTCCTAATCCATAAAAGATTAATTTTAATAAGATATTAGGTTACAAGTTTGATGAGCATGAAATAGAGCTGGTGAAGTTATATATGAAAAAAACTATCAACTTTGGAATTTGGTTTTTATAACTTCTAAGGAAAATGCTCTTAAAATTGATCGTAATGTTGTATATTATTATTGCAATCTTTTTCTATTCCTCGAGAGTAACGAGACAAGCTCGAATATCTAGCATTCCAAAAATACTGATCATTTGTTGATTTAAATTTGAATAATTGTCTATTTATTATTTTTTTAAAAAAACTATGATAAATGAATCCAATACGCTTAGTTTAAGTATATTTGATTGAATTACTAATGAGATATATTACTACAATATTAGTCATCCCATAAAAAAAAGATTTTTTTTTACAAGAGTGACAAAATATTATATAACAAAGATAGTTTTTAGTGATAGTTAACACTTTATAGTCATTTCAATAGAACTTTGAGAAAATATCTTATGTTTGTTTTACCATTTATATAGGATATGCTAATATTTTAGGTTGAGACGATCTTTTACCATGCACCATTCTTTGATGGTGGCTTACTACCAATTTATTTAATAATTTTATCTTTCATCTCTCAAAAAAATTAATAATCTCATTTTTATAGAACCCAAGAATTTTAAGTATTAGAAAAAACATCCAATTCTTTAATAAACTATTATTTTTTAAGAAATAATATTTGCATATATTTTAAATAAAGATAATAACGTATCACTAGTTTTTAATAAATCAAATTCTTCATTTCATTTAGGAAAATTAGTAAAATTGTGACATCTCAAGTGCTAATTAAGGCAAATGTGTGTCAAATACAGATTTAGAATAATGAGTGC